>NC_056731.1:1352351902-1352616902 GCF_019279795.1 Protopterus annectens
TCTTCTGTGTGGAGACATGCGTGAATGGGTGTACCTTCGCTGAAGGTTGTGCATCAGGGCTGGTAACTCGGCATGTAAAAATCAACTACTAATCATTAGCGGACCGGAGTTCCACTGTGGCGACCCCTAACCGGGAAAAGCCGAAAGACACAACAACAACAACGAAACAATGTTAAAATAATACTAAAAACTTATGCATACTTATTAGTCTCTGTTATTGTTATTACTCTATCTGCCCAAATCTCTCAATCACTACAAATCCACCTTTTCAATTACTTCCTCTAACAACACTACAATCCTAGCTGAAACTTGCACAAAACTTCTGGGCGTTATCATTTTTGATGAACTAAAATTTAACCTTCACATGCTCCAATGTATAAAAAAGACAAACCAGAAACGTGGCTTACTGTATCACAACAAAAGATTTTTAACTGCTAATGCTAGACTCTCCCTGGCACAAGCTCTACTCCTCCCTTTCCTTCTATGTGCTGCTCTAGTTCTTACCAACATCCAAACTATAACCTTGAAAAAACTTCAACAAACCTAACGAAGATAACCAGATTTATCACAAATTCGCCTTACAATTCTCATCACTGCCTTGCCCCGATTTGAATTTCCCCAACTACTACTGCTATCTCAACTTCAAATGTTACACTTCATTCTCCATAAACCTTCTGCATGTCCTGTTCTCTCCTCCTTCATCTCTCTCTATACTCCACCTCAAACTCTCCATACATCTAATCAACAACTACTGGACATCTATCAACCAAAAAAAACTGTAAGTAAACTACTATATAAACACTCAGTTGCCCATGCTTGGAACAAACTTCCACTTGATATACGTTCCATCATCCACCCAGCACACTTCAAAGAAAAAAATCAAACTCCATTTACTTAACTCCAAAAGTTGCCCCTGCCATGCCCTAAATTAACCCCCCCCTCCCCACTCACATACCATTACCAATCCCTCCCCTTTCACTCAAGTAAGTCATCAGGCCAATACTAACTAAACTCTATCAAACCTTTACTGCTGAAAAAAAAAAAAAAAAAACCATATTATATATATTGTTACTCTGTAGAAAATATGTACAGCCCTTTTGCATGCATTACTACATTGTATATTTAACTTTTTGTCTAATCAATTTTTTTATGTCTTAATCTCAAGCCAGATTTCTTTAATTACTGTAAACTGTCTGTATGGAGCTTTTCTCCTCGGGTCTCCACTGAAAATAGGCCTCAAACCCAGCTGGACCAACCCAGTTAACAAATGTCAATAAATAAATAAATACATAAAATATTGTAAACTCATTTTATATTTTAATTTTGCAATGGAAGTAAAGCAAAATATTTTTAAGCAAGTTTTATTTTTGCAAGCAATATTGTAAATATATTTCTGATGGCACATATCATTAGATTCATGGTAGACACTGTGAGTGAAGTTTCGATTTGGAGAGTTATTCTTTGGCCAAACTACATTTGTTCTCACACTTATAATAGCAATTCATTGTTTAGTT
The DNA here is from genome assembly GCF_019279795.1 of Protopterus annectens. Lineage (NCBI taxonomy): Eukaryota > Metazoa > Chordata > Ceratodontiformes > Protopteridae > Protopterus > Protopterus annectens. The sequence continues at coordinate 1,352,353,417 of NC_056731.1, forward strand.
TGCACTGTATTATTGTTGGAGTAACTGAATTAAGCTGTTTATAAGCACAGTAGTCTGTCTACAAGAAGGTCAGATATAACATAAAAAATCTTTAAATGGATTCACTCAAAGTAGACAACGGACACTGTTCAAGGGGCAATGAGTAATTGAGAACATCTAAACTTGATATGAATGTTATTTGTATTATAACTAAAGATATGTAAATTAGCAAACAGAGTTTTAAATCTTCAAGTTTCATAAAATTGTTTTACTACTGAAACTATTAAAAAGAGAAATGGAATAAGAAAATCGAAGGAGATGACAGGAGATTGTACTATAGAACATAGTAATATGCTGGGCAGAGATTCTCAAGACATAAAATCTTTAAAGGAAAGTCTTTTTAAAATAATGAAACAGTACAGAGATGCTAACAGCATTCTATGCATAGATTGCACAGAAAGTAATGAGAGTGTTTGAAGAATAATCATAAAGAAGAAATAATTATGAAGCATGCAAACATTTATGTAAATAGAAATAATGAAAAGTACATATTAAAAGAGAATTAATTATTAAAAAAAAAAACAAAATCAATTGCATAAATGTCTGGCTGGGAGATAAAAGATAAATAAAGAAAGTCAAAGCTGGTGACAATAATACTACAACATTTGATTTAAGACAGAAGGACAAATTAGAAATGGAAAACTCAGAGACATTTTTTTTTTGCATTTTAGCAAACAGTTGTCATTTTACTCTTAACATGTGCCCTTGAAAAGGACACAACAAGCCTACTGTGGTATTTTAGCTTGGAATATGGTTTAAGTAAGAGTACATATTGGAAATAATCATTACCCCTTAAAAATGTTATAGATAAGTAAAGATAACAATGAAGAAAGCAGATAAAGGGGGCGTGGTTAGTTATGAGCAGATGAAGGGGGCGTGGTTAGGTATGAGAAAGGAGATCAACAAGTTTGTTTACTGACTTCACTGATTGCCTGCTAATATCTGAGCAGCTATTTGGAAATGTTAGAGAGATAAATGTTAAAAATATTGGAACTGATGAAATATTTATGAAACACAGGGAGACAGAGGGAAAAGAGGGGACTAAAAAGAAGAAACAGAGAAAAGGCACTGGAAAGGAGATAAGGAAGATAAAATGTGAATAAAATGTAATTGTTTATTGCTCCGTAAGTGCATTTGAAGAAGTAAAAGAGATAAAAACTAGAAAAGGTAGAAAAGAAAAAAAATGTATGATGAGATCTTGAATATTATGGCAACCTTGATTAGGAAAATAAATCCTAGTATTCTGAAAGAATCCCTTATGCCCATGTAAATTGCTACAGCTGTAAAGTGCAGTTTATAGTCATGTAAAATGTGGTTCAGAGACAGCTTAAGCCCTATGCGGAAAACCTCATTATTGGCTAAGCCAAATGTTTCTAAAAGCCTTTGAATCACACATAATGATCATCAGTGATAAACAGCACTTTTTGCTGATAATTACCACTGTCAGCCATGCATCATGTTGGCGTAAGAACTCCACCTCAGCCACTGTGTGACATACATGCAAACATTTCTACACACCAGCTCACACACGCACATGCACTCAAAAACATCCAGACACACAGACACACGCACACACACACACACACACACACACACACACACACACACACACACACACACATACAAACTAATCTGAGACCAGTCTTAGTTCTGCAGACATGCACACACACCAAGACTCACTCAAATGTAATCATTCACACTACCACCACCACTGTACCTCCTCTGGTCTTAATTAACCTTCCCTTCAACACAGTCTCCTATGAAATATAACAGGGGAATGTAGCATTTTGTCTGTGTTAACTTTCATGGCTGGCCATGCTAATTTATGCAGCTGAAAGATTCTCTCAGTCACCTGGCTGCATAAATTGCTATTTGTAAGAAATTCTGGGGTGAGAGCTCATGGCCAAAAAGCATTAGTCGCATGCTGGAATTCCTCATTATCATGTAGCATGGCCGTAGAAATGCCCATCATGGTGGTTCTACTGACCATGTGAAATCCCTGTGGTGGGCAAATCTCTGAACTGGAAAGCATTATCACAGGTGGTTGGCCACTAATGCTAGGGCTTGCTGGTCTCAATAGCCCTTTCTGAATCCTAGGGAAAGACAATACCGGTTGGATGTGGGAATAATGAGATCAGAGAAAGAGAAGGAAAGAAAGTGAAAATGAAAGTAAGAATACAAAGAGAGTTGAAAACTCAGACTCCACAGCTTTGGATGAAAACCAAACAAAAAGAAGCACAAAAAATGCTTTTGCTGAAATGAAGTTATTTATAAAACAGAATAAAATGAACATAATCTTTTTTTGGGAAATCTGATAAACCTTGTAACAAGTAGAAAGGCAAGCAATCTTGAGAGAGAGAACAAGTAAAAAATGAAAATGGGTTGGAGTTAAAGTAAATCTTTATATCTATAAGCTGTGAAAGTATATTGAAGAGAGCAAAACGTCCTTCATTACTTCAGACTTTACAGCTGTGCAGTAGATTTTGTAAGCAAAAATGACTTTGAGAAGAACAATGACCATGATGGAAATAGAAATAAATGTTTTATTAGGTAATAAGGGAAACTAGAAGTAGCATCATTAAATGAGTTTGTACACCATGATGACCAACGGATACGCAACTAGGAAAGAATACCTAAATAAAGACCAGTGAACAAAGTATGGCGAGTGGTAACTAAGACGAAAGAAGTAACAATGTTATTCTGATTTCCATATATACTTATGCAACAAGTTAAAACTTCTTACAAATTAAAACAATAATAATAATTTGAGGTTATTAACAAAGATGATAATGCATACTAGAATGAGATTTAATGATATTATTTGGAATGAAAATGTATATGAAATAGAATAGATCAATTTATTTATTTATTTATTATTTATTGACATTTGGTGATGGGAAAGTCTGACTGGGTTAAAAACCCATTTTCACTGGAGGCCCAGGGAGAAAAGCTCCAACAATATTTAATATTAACATATAACCAAGTAAAAAATACATTTGTATAAGGTAAACACATATACAGAAGAAAAAGTATAAAATAGCAGAAACTGTTACATTAATATGTACAAGAGTTTTAAAGGAGGTGCTAAGATTGCACTTACAGTGAGTGTTGTGGTATGTTAACAAAATATAAATGAAAGTTATATGCAAAAAATAGATTTACTGGAAGATTATAACTATATACAAGAATAGATAATGCAATATACAAAGAATAGAGGAGAAAGTAAGGAGTTGATACTGGATGTTTGAGAGATGAGCTAAGAAATAAGTCATAAGGAAAGTAAGTAGGAGAAAAGGAAGTAAGAGAGAGTTATAAGATAAGAAGTAGTGGGCAGTAGTGAGGGATAAAAGTTTGCAGGAGGTAGTTGTGGTGAGTCAGTAATGAAAGAGGGATACAGCTGGATGATGTATTGAAAGCTTGGAAGGAAATTGACTATGGGAGGTTACAAGGGAGAGGTGTGGGTTATAGGTTCATAGGTTCATAGGTAAGTACTAGGCTATCTGCCCATGGGCATTTATAAGCCTAGCCACAGAGTGATGGCTTTCGCCTCCCCATTAGATTAGTAACCTTGGCCTCTGTCAACAGGGCTCCTGAAGTGATCCCAGGGTAGAACTTACGATTACCCATCCATAGGTTCATAGGTTCATACTAGGCTATCTGCCCTAGGGCATTTACAAGCCTAACCAGAATGTGTTTGGCTTTCGCCACCCATTTTAAAATGAATTTTGCTATGCCCTTTTTCGAGGTTAGTATACTGTGCATCTGTCTAACAGTGACACAGAAGTGATACCCGGAGTAAATCTACGATCACCCATCCACTCATCAAGATTCCTCTTGAAGAGAGTCAATGAGGGACTCTGCCTAACCTGGACTGGGAATTTATTCCAGAGTGAAGGGAGCCTCTGGGTTATGAATCTGTCCCTCCAGCATGTCCTATTCATTTCAGTGCTGAGGTTCAAGTCTCTCGAGCGCATAGCTCAATGGGATTTGGATTTTCTGAGGTGCAGCATGTCCATTAATTCCGGGTTGGACATGGCTTTATATGTCAGGCAGAGACCGCCTCTGAGCAGGCGGTATGCCACTGAGTAGAGCTGGAGTTTCTTTAACCAGGCAGCATATGGCATCTGTTTGAGCCCTTTGATCCTCTTGGTGAGGTACTTTTGGGGTCTTTCCAGTTGCTGCAGGTGTCTGGTAAGGTACATCCCAAAAGGGGCATTGTACTCAATTATGGGCCTGATGAGGGATGAGTAAACAGGCACGATGACCTTCCCTGATCTAGATGTGAATCCCTTCATGATTAGGTGGGCTATATAAAATGATTTTCTAACCACTTTGGCCACGTGGTTGTCGAATTAGAGATTGCTATCAACTTGGGTCCCCAGGTCCCTAATTACTTCTTCCATATGTAATGGATTACCATCTATGTGATAACTTGTGGGCACTTTGTTTTTGCCGAAGGGGATGACTATACACTTTTTGGCATTTAGCTTGAGGCCATGGCTCTGGCACCAGTTGTCTGTTTCTATGAGGCCCTTTTGTAGGATGCTTGTGTCAGCTGGAGAGTCGATTATGGTGCCCAGTTTGCAGTCATCTGCGAACTTGGTCAGCACAGTCCTTCCATGTTGGCCTGTACCTCCGAGAAATATATACCGAACAAGAGAGGTCCCAGGACTGAGCCTTGTGGGATGCCACTTGTAACTGGTTTGGAGTCTGACATGGCTCCAGCAATTCTAACCATGTGGGTTCTGTCCTTGAGCCAGTATGCAACCCATCTAGTGACATAGGGGTTTATATTTAAGCTAGTGAGCTTATCTATAATGCCCGAGTGGGGTATTGTATCGAAGGCTTTTGCGAGGTCCAGGTAGGCTGTGTGGACCACCTTCCCCTCGTCAATGGCCTTGGTGACTGTTTCAAAGAAATCAACCAGGTTTAAGAGGCAGGATCTGCCCTTAACAAAGCCGAACTGGGTAGGATCCAGTGTCTGTAGGTCCCCAATATCTTTATTTATGAGGTCCATGATGATCCTTTCTATAGCTTTGCAGACCAAGCTAGTTAGGCTTATGGGGCGATAGTTTCCAGGATCCATTGAGGCACCACCTTTGTGGAGAGGGACCACTGTTGCTGTACACCACTCTTTGGGTACATATCCTGTAGTAAGGCTGAGATTGAACAGTAGTTTTATGTTTTGGTTTAGTTCTTCTTGGAGTTCATGTAGGACGCAGCCCGGGACACCATCTAGTCCCATTGATGCTGTGTTTTTTGCTTTGGAGAGGGTGGGTCTTACCTGAGCATCTGAGATGTCAGGGTGGCAGCACTCTGCTGGGATAGATATTTGCCCTTTTGGTGGGGAAGGGGGGGGGGGAGTTTGCGCTGAACCTGTCAGCTAGGATGTTGGCAATGTCTGTGGGTTTGGTGTATTTTTTGTTATTTTGGACTAATTCTGAGCATATCTGGGAATTCCCACCCAGGTTTCTAACATAACTAAAAAAAGCCTTGTGATTATCCTTAGTGTCCTGTGCAATTTTTCTCTCGAAGCTGGCCTTAGACGATTTTATGAGTGCCCATAGTTTTTTGCTAATACTGATCAGAGATGCATTCCCTTTTTGGGATTTTGCTCTATCATGTAGTAGCTTCCTCCTTCTATTGTATAGTTTGTTTATGGCTGGGGTCGCCCACACAGGATGCCTGCCTTTGGAGGATTAGGTCTTGTTTTTATTTGGGATTGCATGATCCATGCATTCCTGAAGGTGTTCATAGAATGATTCTGCGGTCTTGGCCGTATTTTCCACAGACCCGGTGGCTTTGAAGGATTCCACCTCAGTTTTGAGGAGTGTGAAATTTGCTTTAGAGAAGTTTTTCACTGTGGTTTTCTGGGCAGGGGCTGGGGTCGGGATGTGAATATCTAGTGAGATTAGTTTATGGTCTGATCTTACCAGTGAGGGATACACTTATGGTCTGGAGCATAGAGTCCCCATGTTGGTGATGATCATGTCCAGTATGTTTTCCCCTCTTGTGGGAGTGGTAACAAGCTGTTCCATAGCATTTGAGTTTATAAATCCTAGGAACCTTTGGGATTTCTTTTGAAGAGGGTCAGAGAGGAGCTCTGTCGAATATGGATTGGGATTCTATTCCAGAGTGAGGGGAGTCGCTGGGACAGGAATCTATCCCTCCAGCATGTCCTGTTTATTTTTGTACATAGGTTCAAGTCGCTAGAATGAGTGGTTCTGAGGGATCTCGTTTTTTTGAGGTGAAGCATGTCCATTAGTTCAGGGTTTGACATGGCCCTATAGGTCAGGCATAGGTCACCTCTGAGCAGACGGTAAGCGACTGAAAAGAGCTGGAGCTTTTTTAGTCGTGCTTCATAGGGTAATTGTTTAGGGCCCTTAATCCTCTTAGTGAGGTACTTCTGTGGTCTTTCTAGTTGTTGCAGGTGTCTAGTGAGGTACATCCCAAATGGGGCATTGTACTCTATTATGGGCCTAATGAGAGAGGAATAAAGGGGCACAATCACCTCCTTGGATCTGGATGAGAAACCCTTTGTGATCAGGTGTGCCACAGAAAAGGATTTCCTGACCGTTCTGGCTATGTGGTTATCAAAGGAGAGCATGCTATCTACTTGGGTACCCAGGTCCCTAATTACTTCTTCTGTACTTAGTGGATTCCCATCTATGTGGTAGTTTGTAGGTACTTTGTTTTTCCCAAATGGGATTACTATGCATTTTTTGGCATTTAGCTTGAGGCCGTGACTTTAACACCAGGTGTTTGTCTCTGTGAGACCCTTTTGCAGGTTTTCTGTTTTAGAACATAGGCAAGTGTGTGAGTTAAACAGCTGGTTTTAAGTATAGTCTTGAATTTCTTGGGATTATCTAAACTGGAAATGCATTCTGGTAAAGACTTCCATAGTTTAGCTATAGCATAGGAATAAAGACACTGGCCGGCTCTTCTATTGGGTTTCTGAACACTTATTAGTTGTTTCTCTAATGAATAGAGAGTTCTGGTAGGAATGTAACTGTGCAGGATCGATTTTAGAGTGGGACAGACATCTGGTCTGTATATCACTTTATGTGCAATACTTAGTTGCAGATAGTCAAGATGGTGTGGGAATTCAAACCAGTTTAGCTCTGTGAAGGCTTTGCAGTGGTGGTAGCAGTATGAAAATCCTGTGGCAAATTTGGTAATGTTGTTGTAGCAGGACTGCAGTTTATTTTTTAGGGACAAGTGTGGCTTGGTGAAAGTAGGAGCTCCATACAGTAGAGAGGGGATTAAGAAGGTACTGGCTAGGATTCTTCTGGGTTTTGGATCCATGAAGTTTTTGTGTCTGTAGAGAGTATCAAATTTGAAGTGATTTTTTATAGTGTTGTGTATGTGTTGCGCAAATGTGAGTTTATTGTCTATGATGATACTTAGTAGCTTTACATGTGTTACAACTTCAATCTCTGTTTTGTTTTGGGAAACAAATGTAAATTCAGATGACAATGTTTTGGGAGGTAAATGCAGACATTTTGTTTTGTAGGGATGGAGCAGTAACTGTGCTTCATTTAGCCAAGATTCTATTGACATAAAGGTATTTTGAGTTCTTGCAGAGGGTTGTTAGATGAGGAGATGATGGTGGAATCATTGGCATGCTGGATTAATGTGCTTTGCAGTAAGATGGTATGGAGGTTATTGATAAATATGTTAAACAGGAGGGGTCCAAGTATGGACCCTTGTGGGACTCCTGTTTTGTTAGTCTGATGTTGGGATAGTTGATCTTGCCATTTAACACATTATTGTCTATTAGTTAGATAGCTGTTAAACCATTGTAGGGAGGGTTATGAACATCTTAGCGAAAAGAGTTGCTGTAGACATTTTTCATGTGATACCGTATCAAAGGCCTTTGACAGATCTAGTAGTATTATGGAGGTCTGTTAGAAAAATATGTATTAATGTATATGTTTAGTGCTTATTAAGAAATAAGAAAGATATAATGCATTTTATTCTATTAATGTTATGACAAGAAAAATGAATTCATATGAAACTGCAAGAAGCTTTTGGAAACTGCAGTGTGCTTTTTGCAAGTTAGCCTCTGAACCCAGCAGCTGCTAGCTCAGCAAGAATTAATGTTTATGCTTCTCACAAGTGATTATCTGCTGGGTCAGGAAATTAAATGTGTGAAATAATGAGAATCTTCTGCTCTTTTCCGCTTGAGCAATCGACCTTGTATATTTTACTAGATAACGCACCGGTTGCAAGGAGGAAGTGATAACATGTAACAAGGAAAATGTATTGAGAACTGTATCTACTATTATGTTCGAATTAATTTAGAACCTTCAAAACTAAAACAACAAAACTAATAAGTAACAGATAGCAGAAACAGTCCAACAATGCAAGACTACGATAAAATCAAGTTTACTGATACCAACTTCAAACAAATAAAAACATGTAAACACATTAAGCGCTTTCGTCAGTAGTTAGACTTCTTCAGAATAACATTGTGCTGCCTGTTCACACACTATATACAGTCTCTCTAATTGAACAACTACATCATTTCCTTCCCCAACAACATGATACAGGAAATACAAAGCCCATAGTAAACATACCAGGTATACATAAAAAATGACAAACAAGTAAAAAGTCTTATTTACATACAAAAAATCCTTTAAATAAAGAATAATTGCTTTAATTTTAAAAAAGGTTGTAAAGACATTTTTTCATTCAAACCAGCGGGGGAGTGTGCATTTAATCTTATCTGCCACTTTAATTCTAGAAATTCTAGATATTCCTCCACAGGTCCCCCTCTCTCCCCCAAGTCTACTTGTTCGAGAATGTAAAACCAAAAATTATGGTTATTATTAATGTTAATATGCTTAAATAGAGCATTATTGACATTCCATTGTTTTATATCATATATGTGCTGGTATACCCTGTGTCTAAAGGCATTTTTTGTTTTCCCTACATAGAAACCTTTACAATTTTTACATACCGCAATGTAGACCACCCCTTTAGTATAGCAGTAATTTCTCTTTTTGTTAATGATCCGTCCATAATTGTCCAGCTTAAAACTATCAGTATTCATCATATAGGGACACTGAGCACATCTACCACACTTAAAAGTACCCACTCCCTGAATGTTGATCTTCTCCTTTTCTAGGAGTCCTTTAATTCAGATATTTTTCTTATAAATTATAGTGGGTTTTACACCTAATTTCTCCAGGACTCCAGCATCGTTCTCAAAAATTTTCCAATATTTGTTTACAACATGCCTAATGTCCTCAAAATTATGTGAATAGGTAAGTATTAATCCATGTGTAAAACCAATATCTCCACATGTATTATTATTACTCCCATCCTGTTGATTTTCTCTCATATTACCTAATAGGGCCCTAAAATGCCCATTTACCCTTTTAGTTTTCACCTCCCGAATAATATCAGTTACAAAGGGTTCAGGGTACCCTCTCCTCTGTAACATACCATTCAGTTTGTCACATTCCTCAAAGAAATCATTAAGGTCCGAAACCATCCTAGCTAGTCTGACACATTGACCCTTCACTACAGCTTTCTTTTGGTGTATAGGGTGCGCACTAGTAAAGTGCAATAATGTGTTAGAATGTGTAGGTTTCCTATAAAGCTTGGATGTAAAACATTTGTTTTCATAGTCTTTCCTTATAGTAATATCCAAATAATGGACACAATCGTAATCCTTGACCATAGTGAATCTTAAAAAACTGGTGGTGTTATTGATATAGGAAAAAAACCTATTCAGGTCATCCTCAGTTTCCCTTCAAAACAGGACAATATCATCCAGGTATCACCCGTACAGTACCCATGAAGTCCTGAATTCGGAATTTAGTATATACATATCTTCCCATTGTGCTAAGACAATGTTAGCAAATATGGGTGCACAACATGCACCCATAGCTACGCCCGTCTTTTGTTTAAATAGATGTCCATCAAATGTAATATAGTTATTATCTAAAATAATCTCCATACATGTCCGAATGGTCAAGATGGTATTATGGTTCAAGGAAGAATTACTACAAAGAAATTCATAAAACCAATCCAAGCCAGTTTCATGTGGTATGACAGAAAAAAGATCACATATATCAATAGTAACTAATATAAGCCTACTATCAAACTTGCTTTGATCTACTTTACCAAGAAAATCCCATGAATCCTTAATAATAGTTGTCCGTTTATCTAAAAGTCCTTTAGTCATGTTGTCCACATATTTAGCAAATGTAAAAATTTTAGAAGATTTAGCATCAACAATGGGTCTAAGTGGTGGATTTTGTGTAGATTTATGGATTTTTGGTATCCCAAAAATGGTAGGTATTTTAGGCTCCTTAACAAAAAGGTAATTGTAAGTATCTATATTAATTTGCCCATTAAGTAGTAGTTGTTCCAACTCTAGGTCTACATTATGGTATGCAATATTAAACTCATTACGTGATATTTCCGTGTATACCTCACTGTAAAGTATATCATACATTCTGCTATTATAGTCTTCTGTACTCATGATAACCAGGCCACCCCCTTTATCTGGTTTCATAATTCTTATGTTGGTTTGACTGAGAATTTCATTCAGGGTGGTCCTTTCTACGATGTCTAAATGTTTATCAATTCTATCATAATGCTTATTCCTCATTTGTGACCTGATGTCAAGTTCACATAGGGTCTCAAAGGCCTGAACTAAAGGATGGCTCGAGGGCTGGAAAATACTGGGTCTCGACAAGTTAGGTCTAGAGGTAGTGTTTGTGTCTTTAAAAATTAAACCTAAATTTAGTTTTCTTGTGAAAGATTTTAATTGTATAATAGTCTCCACTATGTTCCCTTTACTTGTTGGTACAAAATTAAGTCCCTTAGATAGTAAATCTGCCCATTTCTTTGTCACAGCCATTCCACTGTAATTATAAATATTAAAATGTATCATGTCATTAGTCACAATAACACAGTTTTGATTTTCCTCATGTGATACAGTATTTATCTCCGAAAATTGTTCCATCCACCCCTCCCCCTCCGAGAGGATGGTCGAGGACTGTAATAATTCGTCCCCGCCTGTCTCTGTTTCATTATCCTCTCCGACCTCCTGAGGGGGCCCTGATCTAAAGGGATGTCCTTTCCTCCATTGTAATCATCCTGTAACATATTATCATAACTCCCCATATTCATATTATTGTCTCTGTTATTTAAACTAGTTTGCCCTCTAGGTGGGTCTGGGTAAGCAACCTCTCTCTCATACTCTACCCTATCTCTATGCAGCTTACGCTCCTTTCTCCCCTTCAAGTCACATAAATCTTGTTTTACAGAGTCAAAAACAGCATGAAACACATTTCTTTTACTTTCAAACAACAAATCATTCTTAATATTGGTGTCTACCTGATTAATGTTCCTCAATAAAGCCACCATTCTTTTATTATTGTCCACAATCAAGATTCGCAATAACTCACAACCTTGCCAATTAAAAAATGGATCGATTTTTTATTATTACATTAACAAAAAGAGAATGTACTGCTATACTAAAGGGGTGGTCTACATTGCAGTATGTAAAAATTGTAAAGGTTTCTACGTAGGGAAAACAAAAAATGCCTTTAGACACAGGGTATACCAGCACATATATGATATAAAACAAAGGAATGTCAATAATGCTCTATTTAAGCATATTAACATTAATAATAACCATAATTTTTGGTTTTACATTCTCGAACAAGTAGACTTGGGAGAGAGAGGGGGACCTGTGGAGGAATATCTAAAATTTCTAGAATTAAAGTGGCAGATAAGATTAAATGCACACTCCCCCCCTGGTTTGAATGAAAAAATGTCTTTACAACCTTTTTTAAAATTAAAGCAATTATTCTTTATTTAAAGGAATTTTTGTGTGTAAATAAGACTTTTTACTTGTTTGTCATTTTTTATGTATACCTGGTATGTTTACTATGGGCTTTGTATTTCCTGTATCATGTTGTTGGGGAAGGAAATGATGTAGTTGTTCAATTAGAGGGATTGTATATAATGTGTGAACAGGCAGCACAATGTTATTCTGAAGAAGTCTAACTACTGACGAAAGCACTTAATGTGTTTACATGTTTTTATTTGTTTGAAGTTGGTATCAGTAAACTTGATTTTATCATAGTCTTGCGTTGTTGGACTGTTTCTGCTATCTGTTACTAATTTAGAACCTTGAGTGGAAACTTTTGTAAAAGGATATTGTAACTAACCAGGTGGCTAGCAAGGCCACGTTGTTTACTAGAAAAGTTTTTAAGCAAAATGTAGTATCAGCATTTTAGATGAATAGAATATTGTAAGCTAAAGTGATGTAAAACCCCTTGTGACTGACTACGTCAGCCTGGTGGGATAATACTAGTAAGAAATTCTATAAAAGTTGTGTTCTTCCTGTTTCATTCAGACAAAATTCTGTACTTGTACATTTTTTGCCTCCTGGTGTACACTAGTAAAGAACCTGAACCTCCCATGTATTGATCTTTTTATTACAGTATTTTTTCATTTAACAGATTGGTCCTTTGCATACCGGAATCCCTCAGAAGTTGTGGATCAGAGTGTAGCGGTGGTCGAAGTCTGCATGCAGGAGAAGATACCGAAATGGTTCTTCTTGAGTGAAAAGACCTCCGACTGAATTGTCGTTTAAAGAGGCTGGCCACTTTCTGATCTGTGGCTGAAGAGCGGATCTCCACTTCAAACCATGACTGCTCAATACCGGAGGCTCAGGTAGGGAGACTTTTTGCCTTTTTTCTGTTTTAGATCAGGGACTAGGTTACAGTAAATATTGTTTTTTTTATCAGATTTGTCATACAGATCAGGGACAAGAAAAGTTACTGTTTATTTGGTCATAGATCAGGGTAACAGAATAAGGTAGGCAGTTATTCTAGATAAACTGTGAAAGGAACCGAAGTTGTGGTACCACGTGGTAAAAGGGTTACGTAACATTTATTAACATGGGAAATCAGTGCACTAAAACATCACGAGACCCGCCCCTAACCGAATACGCAAAATATATGCAACTACAACGTGCAGATAATGTTAGATATTATGCAAAATGGGTTAACAAATATGAATTTGATGGGAAATTAGACAAATCTTCACTTGTTAAACTTCTTAAACAGCTTAAAATTGATACAAAAGGTCAGGCAAAGAAACAACGGCAATTAGGCATTCCTCAGGCACACAGGTGGATTGAGGAAGCAAACCGTAGGGAACAAAAGAGTAATAATTCAAAGGCATTGTTTTTAGACAAAGAAGATAATAATATAGTAGTAGCAATGGCTCCCCCCCCACCACTCCCTTTTTCAGGATATGAAGCGGGTGGACAAGCTGGTCCACCTCCGCGGTATCCTGATGTCTCAGTGAAACCGAAATTGTTTGTTAGAGATCCCATTGAAACTAGGTCCCAAACACGTAAAACACAGGGGGACATAGAATCGTATCAAATGGAGAGAAATTTATAAGCTGAGAGTGAGGAAGAAATATGTTCACTTATAGAGGTACCAAATCCTCAGGCAGGACAGGTTGGACAGGACCCAACCCTCTTGGTATATAGGCCGTGGACACCGGAGGATATCTGGAAGGCTACTGAGGGAATTCCCCATCCAAAAGTTAATTTTACAAAATTCCTAGAAGATTTACAAGGCATGAGGTTAAGTTACCACTTAAATGGGGAAGAAGTAGAAAAAGTAGTTAGAAAAATTGTAGGTCCAGATTGGCACATGACTAGTGGCACCTGGAATCCTCGTAATGCAGAATTTAAGCCACTCCCACATAGTGACACAGAACTTGACAATAGAGTGAAAGGCCTTACAAACCGAATCTCTGAGAAATGGAAACCTAGAGCAGACTGGACTTGTATTAATCAATGCATACAGCAAGAAAATGAAACAGTAGATGGGTACTATGCCAGATTATTAGAATGTTTTAATAACCATAGTGGTATGACAGTTCCCGAAAATCAAACAAATGATTCCCCTTATGAACAACAATTGAAAAATACATTTTTAAAAGGTTGCATTGCACGTATTAGTAGCTTCATTACGAAGCATATGATAGATCATCGAACAAGTAGGTTACAAGCCTTACTTGAATATGCTAGACATGCTGAAAGACATTTTAATAGCAAAAAGAAAGCGCAAGTCTTCACTGCTGAAGACGGAGCTGAAGTTTATGTATTACAGTCTGGTAAAAAGGGTAAGAAAAATGCACAGGGAAATAAACAGTCTGACAAATGGTCAGAGGACTTTGAAGAAAGGAAAAAGAGAGGTGAATGCTTTAAGTGCGGGAAGAAAGGACATCTAGCTAGGGATTGTAAACAAAATAAGAAGGTAATCACAGAGGATAAGGGAGATGAGAACTGACTATATGATGGTGAAGATACACCATACGAGAGTCAGAAATCATTGGGAAAAGACAATAAAGAAAGAGCAAATGTAAATGTGATAGAAGGAGTAGAGGAAGTGCAAGTAGACATGGAGAATGAAAAAAATAAGGTTTTAGATTTAGCATTATTGAGCCTAGAGCTCTACCTAGCAGACACAAAACCGGAAGTTACACTTCTGGTGGAGGGGAAGGAAGTTAAATTCCTGTGTGATTCAGGAGTGTCACGGACTCTGATACACCCCTCCAAGTTACCGGAACATTCAGAATCACCTGATTATATATTAGTGAAAGCTGCAAATGGACAGCTATACCAGGAACCACTTTCCCATGATATAGCAATAACTGACCCTGTTTCAGGGATGACTCAAAGGAGTAAAATTGTTGTTTCTGCAAAATGTCCAGTGAACCTATTAGGTAGGGACCTTATGCAGATATTTGGCATAGCAGTAGTTCCGACTATGCAGGGTATGGAGGCACAGCGAGAAATGGATACTTTTGTGGTCCGACCGGAGGGTGAAACTTTTTACTGGTACAGCCAGGACTTGGTTATGACTGGTGCAGGGGCAGTGACAGAGGAACTGATGAATGTAGCCATCAGTAAATCCCCCTCCCTTGACACTTACAGACAGCATTTGTTGCATTGCACTCTGTATTACTGTAGCACACCAGGACCTGATAAGGAATATGAGCAAGAATTGTTCAGAAATCGTGCAAACAGATTAGTGTTACGTAATCTGTACTGGGATACTGAGGGAAACAGTGTTGTTAGCTGTTCATTACCGCAAGAATTCCTTGCACTATACAAATCTAATCGATTACCACATGTCAATTTAACTAAGAACAAAAATGTAAAATGGGCAGACCTAGGAGAAAAGGTAACGAGATGGGAGAAACAAACTGATTTACAATTATCAGAGCAGTTAATACAGAAACAAAAACTGAATTGGTTAACACAGGCACACCCAGCTGTACACTTGCAGTCTAGCGAGGACAGCTGATTAGCATTCTTATTAGAAGAAGAGGAGAAAGCCTTATGTAACATACCAAAGATTCTTTGGTCAACAGGCAAGTCAGATGTAGGACTTATTCGAACAGCAGGACCAGTTACTATTACACCAAAGTCAGCATTCAGACCACAGAAGAGACAATATCCTTTGAGAAAGGATGCAGAGATAGGAATCAAACCTATAATAGCAGCATTACTTAGAGAAGGAGTACTGGTAGAATCTCCTGATTCACCATGTAATACACCCTATTTCCTGTTAAAAAGGCAAACGGGGAATGGTGTATGGTTCAGGACTTACAAGCTGTAAATAATGCAGTAATACCTAGAGCACCTATGGTGCCAGATCCACACACTTTGTTAAATGATTTGAAACCTCACCAGAAATATTTCTCTGTGGTAGATATCAGCAATGCTTTCTTTTCAATACCTATACATCCTGATAGCCAATATTGGTTTGCATTTACATTTCAGGGGAAAAGGTATACCTATACTCGACTACCACAGGGATATTGTGAGAGTCCAACAATATTCGCACAAGAAATGGCTAGTAATTTGGCGGGATTCACCCCACCGGGGGATAGTCAAATTCTACTTTATGTAGATGACATCTTGCTAGCAGCCCCCACCCAGCAGCAATGCAGGGAGGATACCATAGCACTGTTACAATTCTTAGCAACACAGGGACACAAAGTAAACAAAAGCAAACTACAGCTTTGGAGAAAACAGGTTAGATACCTGGGATATGTAATATCCAAAGAAGGTAGAATACTAGATGAGGATAGAAAAACAGCGATTTTACAAGCACCCAAACCAGCGACCAAGAAGGAAATGATGTCCTTCCTGGGAATAACTAACTTCTGCCGGAGTTGGATACCAAACTGTGCTTTGGAATCTGCTCCACTGACTGACCTCATATACAAAAAGCCGATGGCAGCACAGGATTTATTACAATGGACACCTGAAGCAGAAATGGCTTTCTGTAGGTTGAAGCAATTAATAGCTTCTTCATTAGTTCTAGGATTGCCAAACTATCATAAACGTTTCTTTCAAACTGTAGACTGTAAGCAAGGATATATGACATCAGTGTTGACACAACAACATGGGGATAAGCAACACCCCATAGCTTACTATTCATCACAGTTAGACCCAGTGGTGCGATCCTTGCCCCACTGTGTGTAAGCAGTGGTTGCAGCTGCAATGGCAGTACAGGCTTCAGCCTCAGTGGTGTTATTCCACCCGCTCACATTGAGAGTGCCTCATGCAGTTGCGATAATTTTACTGCAAGAAAAGGTAGCTTATCTTTCTCCTGCTAGCCACCTTTCCTGTATGACTATACTGTTGAGCCAACCTCATATGACAATTGAATGATGCACGACATTAAATCCATCAACTTTGCTCCCAACTCCTGCGGATGGCACACCACACAGTTGCCTGCAGGAAATTGAGCAGAAAACCTTACCCAGACAAGATCTCACGGATATTCCCTTGGATAAGGCCGAGGTGACATATTACGTGGATGGCTCATGCAGAAGGGGCCCTACAGTGAAAAATCTAGTGGGGTATGCAATAGTTACAGACACTGAAACCTTAGAAGCCCAATCCTTACCACATAACTTGTCTGCACAAGCAGCAGAATTGATTGCCTTAACACGAGCTTGTACCTTAGCAAAAGACAAATGTGTAAACATATATACTGACAGTCAGTATGCTTTTTCTACTGTACATGTTTTTGCACAGCAGTGGAAAAATAGAGGGATGATAACATCTAGTGGTAAACCAATTAATCATGCGCAATTTATTTTAGAATTGTTAGAATCTATTCAGTTACCTACTAAAGTAGCTATTTGCAAATGCGTAGCTCATACGAAACAGCAGGACAGAATTTCAAAAGGTAATGCGAGAGCTGACGCAGCTGCGAAGCAAGCAGCTTCAGACTCAGAAACTTTACTTTTAGACGAGGAATTACAACCCTCTGAAATTTTAGACCTAGAAATGTTAAAAATGATGCAGACGCTTACTACAAAAGCAGAGAAACAAAAATGGGAAAAACAAGGAGCAATCATTGAAAACGGGCTGTACATCTCCAAAGAGAAAAAAAACTATTTTGCCGTCTAATTTGTTTAGATATGCAGCTTTGTTGAGCCATGGGCAGTGCCATGTCTCAACAGGGGGGATGGTACAGTTAGTAAACCGAATATTCCAAACATATGGATTCACAAATTACACAAAAAAATTTTGTGCGGCATGTCATATTTGTAACAAACATCATGCACAAGGGGCATTTAAACCTAAACAAGGAAGTTTTCCTACACCGCCATATCCATTCCATACTATTTGTATTGATTTTATAGAATTGAACAAATGTGATAACAAAAGGTATTGCCTTGTCATTGTAGATATGTTTTCCAAATGGGTGGAAGCCTTTCCGACTAAAAACCCGGATGCAACAACAGTGGCAAAAGCTTTCATAAAGGAGATTATTCCTAGATTTGGCATCTATAGTGACATCTAGGATCTATAGTGACAATGGTACACATTTTGTGAATCAGACCATACAGCAATTGGGACGCTTCTTTGGGATTTCCCTTAAGAACCATTGTGCTTATCATCCTCAGTCTGCAGGACTGGTGGAGAGGCACAATGGAGTCCTTAAGAACAAACTTAGAAAGTTAGTCAGCGAAACACAGAAGAACTGGGTGCACTGTCTGCCTCTGGTGCTGCTGAGTATGCGAACAGTTCCAAATGCAAAGGGTTTAACTCCTTTTGAAATGGTGGTTGGGAGGGCATATTATGTACCTCAGTGGAAAGCTCTCATTCCTGCAGACCAGGAGGCTGATAGTTCACTAGCTAGTTATATGAAGAAACTGTTAACAAATAAATCTCTTTTGCAGTTTAACTCTTTTTCAGATAAAGAACAGACCAGACCATTGGAAGCAATTCTAGCCCCGGGGTCCTGGATCTGGGTGAAGGTAACAAAGAGGTAGAATTGGGCAAGCCCGAAGTGGGAAGGACCGTACCAGGTACTGCTGGCCACGCCTACTGCAGTCAAAATAGCTGAAAAGTCATCCTGGATCCATTTAACGCATTGTAAACCGGTAAAGAACTTTCAACTTGATAAAACATTGTAACTGTTACGCAACAAGAACAAAATGGCCAAAGATAGAAATTCAGACCAACCTCAAAAATGTTGCATAATCATATTATTGAGCGTACACTGGTTGACTGTACTTTTGACAATTTTCTTTTTGTTGTGTTTTTTTCATTTCTCAACCACACAAGTAAAACTGGATAAATATAATGAGACATCCATAGACTGGCATCCAAACTTTAACACATACCTAGCAATTAAACATGTATATGCTGGGACTATGAACATTTCAAACTGCTGGGTTTGTACAGCCATACCAACAACATATGGAGGACTACTAATGTCCACTGTTCCTTTAGGGATCAATGAGACTTGGGAGAATTTGCTTTTTGACACAGGAACTGTGAGATCACAGGATAAAATAGCATTGTATTTACCTGTTACACAAAAAGGGATTGTGTGTTTTTTCAAGAATGATACTCTCCAGGTGGGCTGGAGTAACTGTAACATAACAATATCTTATAAATGTTATATTAACACTAAAAGTGGGGCTACTGTTTGCAATACTAACTATGATTCATATTTGAACTCAATGAAAATGACATTGAATGAAGTACAAAGAAATCCTGTTTTAATTAAACAATTGTCAGTCATAGATAAGAAAATGTTTCATGCAGGGTTGGTGCGTATTAGCACTAAAGTTGAAAACTGTTATTTTGTGTGTGGGAAAAAGGCATACAAATGGCTACCTGAGAATTGGTCCGGCAGTTGTTTTTTGGGCTACCTGGTTCCGGCCATACGACACACTGCGGAATTACCTCTGGGTAAAATACGGAACGTGAGAGATGTTTCCAAGAAAACCAAACATCCAATCGAGAAACCTGTGAATCCAGTAGGGTGAGTTGAAGCAGGTTGGAAAGAGCATAATTCCATGAAGGACAAAGACAAATTGACTCATATGGACTTGAGTGACAGTGTTATACCTTGGGCAGGTATACTCCCAGCATATGGTGCAGTCAAATCGATTTGGGAGCTGAGAAAACTGTCGAAACTTCTCGAAGTAATGAGTAATGCAACTTTTTCTGGTCTTAAATTAGTGACTGATGAACTGAATGCCATGAGAACTGTTGTGTTGCAAAATTGGATGGCTCTTGACTTCACCCTAGCGGCGAGAGGTGGTACGTGTGCGCTTATCAAAGAAGAATGCTGTGCCTACATACCAGATTATAGACATGAAATTAATAACCATCTGGAGGTGATTCAGCAAGTGTCGGCCATGACCAAACCAGGCCCAAACCCTCTGATGGATTTTTTCCAGAATCTGTTTGGGGGTGGGGTTCCATCCTAATGAATATTCTGATTGCCATTTGTGTGGGTTTACTCCTATTAGGAGCATGTGTTTGCTGTGGAATCCCCTGCATGAAAAGATTAATTAAAGATTTTATAGATATGTCTGTCTCTGAAACCTTGTATCAAGACATTGAACTTGAGGAATTGGTTCCAAATGAAATTATCCTTGAAGTCTAAACTGAATGACTCTCTTAACTGCAAATCCTAAGTGGAAGAGGTTAGGAGAAGAAATAAAAATCATTTAAACTTCTGAGAATAGAATAAAAAGTATTAACAGGGGGGAAAATGTTAGAAAAATATGTATTAATGTATATGTTTAGTGCTTATTAAGAAATAAGAAAGATATAATGCATTTTATTCTATTAATGTTATGACAAGAAAAATGAATTCATATGAAACTGCAAGAAGCTTTTGGAAACTGCAGTGTGCTTTTTGCAAGTTGGCCTCTGACCCCAGCAGCTGCTAGCTCAGCAAGAATTAATGTTTATGCTTCTCACAAGTGATTATCTGCTGGGTCAGGAAATTAAATGTGTGAAATAATGAGAATCTTCTGCTCTTTTCCGCTTGAGCAATCGACCTATTATATGTTACTAGATAACGCACCAGTTGCAAGGAGGAAGTGATAACATGTAACAAGGAAAATGTATTGAGAACTGTATCTACTATTATGTTCGAATTAATTTAGAACCTTGAGTGGAAACTTTTGTAAAAGGGTATTGTAACTAACCAGATGGCTAGCAAGGCCACGTTGTTTACTAGAAAAGTTTTTAAGCAAAATGTAGTATCAGCATTTTAGATGAATAGAATATTGTTAGCTAAAGTGATGTAAAACCCCTTGTGACTGACTACGTCAGCCTGGTGGGTTAATACTAGTAAGAAATACTATAAAAGTTGTGTTCTTCCTGTTTCATTCAGACAAAATTCTGTACTTGTACGTTTTTTGCCTCCTGGTGTACACTAGTAAAGAGCCTGAACCTGAACCTCCTGTGTATCGATCTTTTTATTACAGTATTTTTTCATTTAACAAGGTCAATTGTCTGGAGTCCTTGGCTTTGCTTACTTTACTAGTAAAGGAGATGAGGGTGTTTTTTGTGTTGTGTGCAGACCTAAATCCATGTTGAGTGGGTATAAGAAGGTTGTTATGGATAAGGTAGTTTACCAAGTGTATACACTTTTTGAGTAGTTTTGATAATACAGAGAAGGGTCTGTAGTTGGTTAATTCATTTGATTTACCTCCTTTGTGAAGAGGGGTTATTATACATCATTTCCAAAGGACTGGGACTTGGGATTCATTGATGGATCAATTGTTAAGTATGCTGACAGGATAAGCAATAGATTCAGCAGCAAGTTTTAAGAATTCTGATGGCAGATTATCTGAGGAAGAAGAAGAAGGTTTTAGTTTGAAAAGAAATTTACATATTAATGTAGTGGATATAGGCTGTAGAGAGAAGAGAGGAGTTTGAGTATAGGGTGCTGATGTGTTTTCGCAAGTGAGGGAAGAGGTGATGTTGTCCTTGGTAGATGGCTGGGAGAGAGGTGGGATGATATTATCTGTGCAGTTAGCATTTGTAATAGGGTTAGAGCCTGTAACTAATTTAGTTGTGCTGTCTATGAAATGGGTATTAAACATGTTAGCCACCTCTGCTACAGTTGTTTTTTTAAATAAGGAAATTGTAGAAGTTGACATGGTGCAATGACTGTAGGAGTATTTGTAGATTTGACAACTGAATAGAAATTTTGAGGATGGAAATTATTTCTTTTCAATGTTCGCATGGAATGTGGCAAGCCTTAAAGACAAATCTGGTGATAAAAGTTTTGAAGATTATTTAAAACATTTGATGTTGTGAATTTATAGAAGTGAAGCCTGCATGACGTAAGTATGTTAACATGAGGAGCAGCAGTGCTCATTGAATATGAATGTTGTTCATCACGATAACACATTCATAAGCACCTTCTCATGGCCAGCAGAAGTGCTGCAATCATGAAAAGGTAGAAAAGCACAAGCATACAAGGTAAAAATATGGTTTGCATGTAGGCAAACTTATTATTCAAGCAGGCATGGACAGCTTATACAAAGTAAGGGCAAACCAATTAAAAAAAATAAGCTGCAGGGGACATTAAATGGGGAGAATGTATGCAGAATACAATATGATTAATGCAGAAATAAGAAAGAGGTGAAGGTAAACACAGAAAATGTACTCAGATAATGCAGTCAAGTGTGCCTATGTCACAAAGAAACATTTTAAACATGAATACTTAAATATTGCTTTAATAATGATGTCCTGTTCGCAGTTCTCGACCCATACACATAACTAAAACTGGCCATGCTAACAACGGATGTGAGAGGGGCACAAAACAAAGGGACATGCATTTGAGTTGTCCTGAATCTATGGAAGTATGTTCAAACCAATATAATGTCTAATATGTAACACTACTATGTAATGTTGTTGAAAGTCTGTAGAACCTTTAATTTTAATTTTAATTTTAATTTCATGTTGTAAAAATGTGTGTGGAGCTTTTCTCTCTGAGTCTCCACTGAAAATAGGCTACATGCCAGTTGGACTTTCCCAGTAAACAAATATTAAATAAATAAATAAAATAAATAAATGAAATTATAACCATGGGGAGTAAATATGATATTAATGTTAATAACATGCTGAGTTGAGACAGTTAGCAAGGAGAGTAGATTCATTAGGACTATTTGCATAGACTGCAGTTATCGAATAAGACATGTATGCACAGGGAATGCATGTGCTTTAACCAACAGTACTGCTGTATTCTTAACTCCATTATCTATAAACAGGAAGAAATGAACTCTGCAGTTGTTGAGTCATGCACATCAGAAAGGGACATGCATTTGCCATTTGTTGTCATTAGGCAACCATAGAAAGGGGGTATATTACCTTGAAACATGTATTAAACAGGCATGTGTTCATGTACATCCTAAACATTAATATAATAACACTCAAAATGCATAAGTAACAAATGACAACACAGATCTGATGAAATTTCAGTAGTTCAAGGTCTCCCTTTATAAATGGAGAACATCTACTACATGATTATACTGGTGAAACACACAAGAAAATGTCCTAGCACAAGTTCAATCACACTTTATGAAGATCTTATATCATGCTGTACAGTAAGAAATGTTAAGTAATTCATCATGTCCTATAAAGCTCTACAGTATAAAGGAAACAATTACATTAATACATAAATGCTTGGAAAATAAGTAATGCCGGTGAGCAATCAGTGACATAACAGTTATTTGCTTCTTGCCGGACTTGACCACAAGACAAAACAGATATAAAAAAGCTGCATATTAATCTTTGACACTGTGGAAATAGAGATACTGTATGTCTACACTTACCTTGTATAACTGAAGGGTGATGCCTTAAACATATAGCCCTCTGGCAATGCCTATAAATAGTATCTTTGTCAAGCCACTCCTGTCTGACACAATTAGCTGACAGAGAGACACACAGGCACTGTATAAGTCAATGTTCCCAATAGGGAACATGCACATTAATACAGCAGCATGATAACAGTGTATTAAAAATGTGTAGCCAGCACTTAAACACAAAAGAGTCATACAAAACATTCAAAAACATTTTGGCATATGTCTGGAGTCAAACCTTGAAAGTATTCCAAAATGAATCTACACAACTGAGTATTATGTAACCATAGCACATAGGAATTCCATTTTCATAAAAGTTTAAAGCTGACAGATTGAAGCAAAGGAAAATGTATGTATTAGTCTTCATTGCACTCATGATAATTGAAAAAATTCTATAATGTGTACAATACATCTAGTAATATAAAAAAATATGAAACAGTAAAAAGTGATGATACACAAGTGGATACAGATAGAGGCATGGAGACAGGGATAGAGACAAACAAAGAATGCTATATTTTTCTGGGCCATTTTAAACATTTTTGTGGTATGTTACGGTTATGTTTTTCAAGATACGTAATCTGTCATGATATATACAACCAAGTGTTTCCAGGAGGCAGCAAGCTTGGGTCAAAAAGTAGAAATGTGACTGAGACATAAAATAGATAATGCTGGTTTACTAAGATATGTAGACAACACTTACACACTTACTAGTAATATAAATAAAACATTAAATATGACTTTCACATATTTCTATAGTTTAACCTTTGTCACTATGCAAAAAGCATTTTATAGACATGTGAATTATGTCAACATACCACAGAAGAAATGTTAGCTCACAACATGAATTTTAATGGTTTGAAGAGAGATCAAAAACAATTGGCCAAGGGAGAATATTATCATCAGACTTCATTACGGTAATAATAATTTTAACATTATATAAGGTGTACATTACAGCCAGCAACAGAATAAATAATGCAATGCAGAACAGACATATGTTACCTTGAGTAGTTATGTGCCATGATTTACACATTTGTCATAATACCAGGACTTTTTGGGGCATCATGCTTTCTAACAATATTTGGAACATCCTGCATGGTGTACATTCAACTCTTCCACCTGTTCACAAGAGGATTAGTCTGACTGTAAATAGCAAAGCAAAGTAGCGTGAAGAACACCAAAGTAATGCTGCTGAAGGCAAAAACTCACCAGAGCTTGCCATAAGCTATGTACTTCCATTTCCCCTAAGTTACAGGTGCTGCTTGGAGCCAGGCATAGACTGATGACACAGAAGGGGGAAGGTACACACAGGGGGTGATGGTGGCAGTGAACAAGTAGATTATGCCAGAAACAGGATAATGGTGGCTAAAAACAAGATGTAGGCAACAGCTACATATGAAATAGTCTAACAAAAACATTCAATAACAGTTTAACATATTTCAGGATTAGAACCATTGAAAGCATGCAAAAATCGGTCTATAGATCTAAACATTATCTTAGAATTCCACAAAGAAACTCCTACTTCACACACTGTAACTCACACAGTTGAAGGGACAGTGACTATGAACTAAAGCAGATGGGGGGAGTAAATAGAAAGTGAGATGCAGAGTGAAACACCCAGATTTTTATAGCACATTTAGGACCAGCTTTATGTTACATTATTCTTAGCTGTTCCCTCATTATTATTCTGTCATGCTCTGTAAAATACAGTGCTTGCTAAAGGGAGCAAGAAGGGGCAGGGGGTTACAAACAAGATTAAGACATAAGCAGGATTATTATGGTTTACTAAGCCTCACTGTTGGGGATGGAATGTTTTTGCAAATGGAATGTTAATGAAATGTTGCAACTGCAGATAAATAAATGTGTTTGGAGTTAAACATATGATAGGAATATAAAATGTCATGATATAATAATTTGACATACAGCTGTAATCAAACCCTTGACACTATGCAAAAACATTTGTCTACAGACAGTTCAAATTAATTCTGTCACTCTGCCTTTACTCTATATTCCTGTTCTGCAGTAGATTTAAGCACATTTCTGTGAAAGTAACAGGACTATGGTGGGTGATGACAAACACCAGTTTTAGCCATATATTGTAAAATACCATTCACTATCAGTCAGCACTGATGTGCAATGCCAATCTATGCTCAAATACTGAGGATACAATTGAAGACTTTTTAATGAGTAATTTCTGGCCATGTGCATTGTGTGTGATTCAATTTTTTGACCAGATTAAACACATGAAAAATTGGTTGCTAGGACAGTGGTGAAAAAGGGGGCAAGCATAGGGTAGAACATCAGGGAAATAATACAAGAATTTGCAGAATGGTGGTGGGTGTGCACCATAGCTATTCACTTCTTCATAACATAAATTTAGAACTGTACTCAACATTTCATGACATTGGAGTGTCACCACACCAGGGATGTGTGGCAGCAAAATAATTTTGTATAGCCAATTGAACAAAATCAAGTATGCCAAGATAATACATAGTTTAAGTGGGGAGCTTTGTATGGGGTACATTTTTTTTTGTGGGACAGGTGCTCATTTTTGGGGGGGCATGTTGGGGAAGGTGCTTAGGAATGAAAGGGTCAGGTAGGTTGGGTAAGTATTGTAGATGGCACAGACACACATGACATACAAGACTGACAGGGATAATGATAATCATAAAAGGTTGGGTGAAACTATGATTGTGGATAGTTAGGAGACATTGGAGGTGCATCCATGTTCAACTTGGGAACAGTGAGAATCTAGTCCTCACATCCAGAACTGCAATCACTGTCTCCTGTGTCCGTTGTGTGGGTCTCTGCCAGAGCTAACATCATTTTGGCAATACAATGCAGGACCTTTTCAACTCTGCCAGTTTGGGCATGGAAGCCCCACTCCATTATGCCCTCCAACAGCCCTGTCAGCTCCTGATGGGTGACAAAATTGCCACCTCCATTACTAATGTTCTAGGGGATACCACTGCAATAGCAACTGGGGAGAGCTACCTGATATAGGTGGAGCAGGTGGGACAGGAGTTCTAGAGGTAGCAATGACAGGTTGTGACCCAGATGTGCTGGGTATCCGTGTTGCCTGTTGTGGTGCTGCCACAACCACTTGTGGAAGTATGGAGGACTGAACCACAGTGGTCAGTCTATCTCCCTGTGCTGATGGACATTTTATTTTCAGCAGCAATGCATTAAAAATTATATTTCCATAACAAAAAATATATAGGGAGAGATAGGTTGACAGATAAAAAAGAGAGACCTGGATCAATGGCATGTCACATTATTTTTTTATTTCAATACGTAAATCAATATGAGAAATAAATATGTATGCCTTTGTCACATCCAGATATGATGGAAAGGCATTAATGTGTCATACATTCAATCACTCTCAATGGTATGATATGGCAAATAGAATCATGCATATCAGATATATGCTTTCAAAGTTAATAATTGCATTTGCAAATGTAATTGTTAATGTCATGCAGTATTGCATTTAATATTTTATAAACACTATCCTGTAAAAAAATCTAATATCAGTTTTGGGGATTGAACCCATACACAATTAAGATGATGTACTCATTGTCTAATGCAATAACCAAAACCTATTGGAGCAGGCACTTATGCATGATATCAAAGTTAAGGTATGCCTGCTCAAGATGATATAAAGTGATGGACTGAAAATACTTTTCTGTCCTGCTTTCAGACCAGATGCATACTTATCCAGTTCCTCTTGGAGGTGAGTTAGTCTCTCCTGATATGCCTCATGGTTTTCTGTTGTCTCTTCTGCAGCTGTACAGTAAAGAAAAGAAAATGAAATACATGGAAGCATTATGAATAACTGCACTGGCTGTCAATGCCACATCATACATTATACAACTAAGGGGTGGTTGCAGTCTTAAATTCATCCTCCCATCAACTCAGGAGGTCTCACTTGCAGCTCTTCATGTTACTGTAGTGGAGACAACATTGTTCCCAGTATGTGGGATGCCAGTTGCACTGGTGACAGCCTTTGTCAAGCTATTCCACACCTCAGCCTCATACTTAGACCCAGTATAATCCCCTTGAAGCAGCCTCCAGCTGTAGCACTTCACAAGGAGTGCCAAAAAAATCTGGACTCCTCAACACTCCACCTTTGTGGTCTAAATGGATCACCATCTTCACCATTTCCAGCCATGTCTACAGACATCAAACTAGAAATATGTCTCTTCATTTGCACCCAATTCAGATTTTATGTATAAGAGCTTGTGCACAAAGACATACAGCCTTCACAGCTGCATTTATACAATTAAAAGCTTGGAAAACACATTGGCATTGATCACATCAAAAAGCACAGGATGTGTGAAATATGGCATTGAGATTCAGCCATTTATGGTGATGAAACTTTTGACAAATATTCCAGTGTTAAACAATATAATTCTTTATGGTGCTTGTTATAATCATAGTTGATTGGAGGACAAATGGTGTGACTTGTGACATATTGAGTTGTTGGCCTTTAAACACTAGTAAGACTGAGTAGTTCCACTTAGCAATTGAACCCATGAAGAAAAAAAATTGAAATGTTAAACTTTGCTTATTAATATGGTAATTAGATGTATAGTAGTTTAAGAATAAATAGACATATACTTAAGAGATGCCTGTATGTATGTTTTTGATTTTACTTATCCATGGGACTGCATTTGCATGTAAAATGCAGTATTTATGTTTATAAATACATTTCAGATGCATGCAGTTACATACCTTAAGTAATACATGGTGGGTTATGTTACTTACATATTTCCTAAGACATACTGTCATAAACACATAAGTATGCTATGTGATAACTCATAATAATTATAACAAAAATATTATTTACATCATACCCATGCATGTGGATTCTAAATTAAATATCATCATTGTCATGTTTACCATCATTTACAAACATTATATTGGGCTTCTATAGCAAGCAGTAATGATACATTTATTGCAATAAACATAGTTATGATACTTATTTGCATTTATCATTACATTCCTAAACAAAGTGCTGTGACAAATGGCATTCTGCTCCCGCTGTAAAATAATCTGTAAAATGGATTTGTAACTTGCGTCAGCTATCCTTTCTTTAAGCTCACTGCACTTAAACCTTGTGCCACAGAGAAAGTCACTAAGTACTATCCAGAGTGTTGATGGCTATGCACTGCTGTCAGGCTCATTTGCACTAAAGAAGGTGTCTGAAATTAAATTTTCCATTTTTTTTTTTAGGAAGAGAACTGTGTTTGTGAGTTGCTGAGTAAGGCACAGATGCAAAAGGCATTATAAAAATACTTTGTATTGCAGAGTAACATATTTAATACATATATGTAGCAAGGAGCACATCAGTTATAGCATTAGTATGACATCAGGATTTCATGTACTCATAGTAGATCTGAAAAGGAACAGAGAAAATGACAGGATGTTATTCTTGTCACAGTACATACAATTACTCTTGACAATGTTTACACTGTATTGTATAACTGTCATGATGAATACTTGTGTGATATGGATAAGTTCTCCAGCATACTTGGGAGGGTGGCATAATGGTTAAGGTGTTTGCCTTACAAACAGAAGGTGCAGGGTTTGATTCTCACATGGGGGAAGTGGCTAGGCTTAAAATGGCCTGCAAAGGCAGTTAGCTTAGTACCAGCCTATGAACCTATATATATGCCCACATAACTCATGTTGCTCCTTTTGTGATAGCACACTGTACAAAATGTCATATGTCACAACATTCATAGTAATGAGAAGAGGTGAGTTTATGATAAGTTTGTGATGCCCGCCCCCTGGCCCAGCAGTAAAGGAGCCTCAGTCCTCTCCACTAAAACCAGAGAGGGTGTCTCATATATGAGGAAAGGATAACAAATGGACACAGTAAAGTGCAATTTCCCTTAAGAGCACACAGAGATCACAGTCAGTCTGGGGCTGGTCACTCCCTTGCTTCCTAGGTCCTCAATAAGAATCCCCACTGGCACAACTATAGTGTCCAGATCTCAGCCTAGCTGGGCAAGCTAAAATCTCCAGCACCCTCTCTGTCCAACCAGTGCTTCATGTCCCTGCCCAAGTAGCTGACACACACACATTTTGAGATAAGAATTTACAGAACCACATAGACACTTCTGAGGAAGGCTAGCACAGGTTGCCCCCTTTTACCCAGACTATACAGTAGTAATTACTGCCACCGCCCAGCTAATATTTATCAGCTACTCAAAGGCCCTTAAAAGGGTGTCCAATTATTACTGTGCAATATTATTATCCAAGTGGTAGTATAGCCCAGGGCTAAAGCTAGAGGAGTGGCTTTGTATAATTTTACCAAAGGCATACAAGCACTCTAAAGAGCTTAAACTATCTCTACACAAACCCAGCCACAGTTAAAAGGTTCTAAAATATTTAATAATAAATAATTAAGACCACAAAACAATACTTTCTACTGATAAACATTACATCATCTTTTATGCTTTCCTGGTGTTCCCAGGCTGACAGATTAACTGCATTTACATTCTTTTACACTTAGAGCAATAAAGGACATTCCACATGTAAATTATGGTCATTAACTTTAGCCTTAAAACAATAGGCAGGAAGTCTTCATCTATCCGGACTGGAGCCGACTTGCAAAACATCAAAGGCAGTGATGAAATAATTTTAACTTCAAAGGACCAACAAGAAATGCTTGACTTAGCTTTCTTTACAGCAGATGGCAATGATTCCACTTTGTTTTAAGTTCAACATTCATATTTACAAATGGTAGAATTATCTGCACAATTCTATCTGGCTAGGCTGGCAGCCTTTACCCATCTCTACCAGTCTTCACAAAGTTCTCCAGCATATATGATATATATGTCCACATAACTCATGTTGCTGCTTTTGTGATAGCACACTGTACAAAATGTCATATGCCGCAATATTCATAGTAATGAGAAGAGATGAGTTTATGACAACACCTTTGTAACATCAGTTTTGCATTGACTATAGGTAAGATTTTTATCATGTGTCACAAACTTTAGCTTGTTCATTTCATACACAACAGTCAACATTGGGTGTCGATATTTATTCTGATTCCAGTCATGAAAAATATGTAAACTGGATTTGAAACATGCATTATGCAGCCTTATTCTCTAAGCTCACTTTTTTACCTTATGCCACAGAGGTATTTAAATGACAGGTGTAATTTATTCACTGAGTACTATCAAGATTGCTGATTGTACCAGTGAAGGGCCCATTTGTGCTACAGAAGGTGGATGAAATTGTATTTTTCACTTTTTCCTTAGAAAATAAATTATTGTTCACTGTTAAGGACATTGTCAGTCAAGATTGGGCAATGCCAAATGGTGCACAAATGATAAAGAGAGAAAAAATATTTAAGTAAAGGAAATATTAAGAAACAAGTTGTTAACATGCATATTTTTGATGTTTCCTCAACTTTGGTGACATACAACATGAACATATTAGTATGTTCACACAAACAGCACCTTCTAGTGATCTGAACCCCAGGACATCTGCAACACACACTTGAGATTATTGGTATTTACCACAGACACCTACATATACTGTAAAGAACAAAAAGTAGGTTACATATGTTCAAGATGTGACACTGTATCAATTGACATTACAGGTGCAGCAGAACCAGGTTCTGAAAATTGCCCCTTGTAATTTGCCCTTAGATGTATGGATGACTGGGATACTGGCATGAGCTAAGCTAATCTTTCCTCACACAATATGAAATAAAAAATTGCAATACTGCAGCTCTTTTCTTCTCTTTATTTTGTGAGGATCTAACAAGACTGTCATGTGGTTTGTATTCCTTCTGATATTTGTTTTAATGAATACTGTACAGCCTTGGAATTGCACACAAATGTTATTCAGAACGCACAAAGTGTGGTCATAAACAATTCATACAAATATTAGAAATGTTGATCTCCTAAGTCAATGTACTCACAGACTTTCTTGTAATTCTCTTCTCCCAGACACACTCAAAGTAAGTGTACATTGAAGAAGCCTGAGTGTGAAACTCTGTGCACTCCTGCAATCAGAATAATCATTCATACTTGCAAGCCCTTAGCTGGTAAAACTTCTTAATGCTCATTCTTGCACTGCTAGGGTATGTGCACACAATTGTGTAAGTCCTTACATCAGATTTACCTGCCCTGTACTTAGTACAGATTGTAGAACTCATATATGCTAATGTAGCAAAAAATATATGAATAAGAAAAAAAAAAAAACAGAGAGGGTGTGAGGCAGAAAAGAGAGAATTAAATCAATGGTATGCCACACTAGTTTT
Source organism: Protopterus annectens (assembly GCF_019279795.1). Taxonomy (NCBI): domain Eukaryota; kingdom Metazoa; phylum Chordata; order Ceratodontiformes; family Protopteridae; genus Protopterus; species Protopterus annectens. The sequence continues at coordinate 1,352,384,933 of NC_056731.1, forward strand.
TTGTTTTATTTCAGTACATAAACCAATGTGAAAAATAAATATACACACTTTTGCCACATCCAGATATGATTGGAATGCATTAATTTCGATCTTGTATGTCCTGTATTGCTGCACCATATTCACAGCATCAGAGGGCTGAATCTACACTATATAAAGGTAATTGCATGGGTAAGGAGCGTTTATCATACTATGAGAGACTGTTTACATCGAGAGAGTTTGTTACTGATATTTGCTTTCCAATCTTGTTTCCAGTCTTGCTACAAATGTTATGCTGCTGGTTTCTACAGACTGATTTTTTTAACCTTGCTGATGGATTGCATTTCACAATACACCTTTTGGTTTACTGTCTGTATTTTTCTCACTAGCTGTTGGCATAGACATGTATATCAGTTATTCCCTGACCATTACAAATGTTTCTAAAGAATGTTACCTCATATTTCATGGAAAGTTTTATCTGGGAAGCTGATCAGTTATTGCAGAAGAGTGTTGTAAAACATATTAGCAAGATCAGGGATTTTTGTATTATTAGCACACAAAATCATGTTAAGTCTGTGGTGTGTCCCTTTCAGCCTTCCAAGAAAGTGAATATCCCACATAGGTTTTAGCCATTTTTTTCCTTGAAAGGTGTGCATTTTTTTGTTACTGCTGCAATGTACTATAAGTTACAGAAATGTACGTTTTGAATGATGAGAATAAAGTGATCTTTCAGGCCTTATATCACCATGGGTCATTGATCTTAGAGGGAGGCAAAGGTGAAAAGTCCTCCCTTGACCGTATCTGGGAGCAGGTGTTCAATGACGTACATGTGGTAGGAGGTCATGGATGAACATATTCAAAAATAATACTTAAGGCCGGTGATAAGATCACACAGGCAAGACATAGGGCATCTGTAGTTGCCAGGAAATGTATGGCTATAGGGAGGGATGGTCATGCTACCAAACCATCACTGACTGAAACAGAGGAGTTCCTGTCAACTTTCAGAGTTCCCAACAGCTCAATACAGGTTTTTCTCAGAATCATTGAGGTTGGGGCTGAGATGGAAGACAACTCATGTATGTCTACTGCAGAACTTCTAGGTATTCAACATAACCAAATAATTCTCATTTTATGTGTGTATGTGTATGTGTGAGTGTGTGTGTGTGTGTGTGTGTGTGTGTGTGTGTGTGTGTGTGTGTGTGTGTGTGTGTGTGTGTGTATATATATATATATATATATATATATATATATATATGTGTGTGTGTGTGTGTGCATGTGCGTGTGCGTGATATGTATATATATATATATATATATATATATATATATATATATATATATAGGGAGAGAGAGACAAGGAGAGGGAGAGAGAGAGAGACATTGAGAAGGGTGGCATAGAATAGACACCGGGCAGTCAACTACGTAGTAAACTTTTGTATGAGATGAGCCTTATTCTGCAGCTGCCAAGTGGATTGTTTTCTGTTTCTTGTGCCATTTCTGTTCTGATGCTTATATGCCATGCTTCATCTCCCCTTCTTATATGTATGCGCATCTTGTTTTCAGATTGCATGACCACCTGCACATGGTAAGTACAACTTTTGTATTCTTATTAAGGTACATAAGGTATATGTATGTCTACCTGAAAGTATTTTTTTTTCATTGCTTTAACATCACTTATTTTTTAATGTATATTTCACATACAGTAAGCATTGCACAACTCTTGGTTCATTACATACAACACATTGCACAATGCTTGGCTCATAACCTAAGAGCAAGCTAAGACTTACATTTACCATATCCACTGTTTCAGCGTTTAGTTTTCATACTGTTTTTGTCAGAGCTGCATTAATTGAGTGTTTCTATGCTGAATAACTTCACTTTCTGACATTTTTTTGCAGTTTTTAGTTAGATCTGCTGCTCTCCACACAGTGGTGCCAAATAGTCATTTGAATGGATGCTGATATCTTGCGGCGTAATTCCCCCTTGCAATCTGTGTAGACGCTGAACTTTGTAAGTTTCCCTTAAAATACCCTTACTGTCTAGACAGATTTTTCTAACTACTAGAGCATCTAGTATGAGCATAGCTGAGTGGTGCTCATCAAGTTCCTTGTGTTACTGGCTGATTCAATATTTAATATTCCCTCCCTTCTCCATAGTATAACAGTAGCCATGGACAAGTACTTCCCAACTCCCTCTGTGGCCAGTCTAGTGGAGATGGGTATTCTGAGGAATTGTAGCAATTGCCTCATATACAGTGACAATCTACTTATTCTTAATAAAACAGGTAAAGTATGCAATAGTTGTAAATGCACTTTGACGATGGAGGCAAAACTCTCATACAACCAATACTAATTGTTTAAAGGTTGTCAGTTACACATTTATCATGCCAACTGCACAGGTAAAACTCGACACATAAACTTATACTGAGGCACTTACAGGTAACATTACTAAAAGACTAAGACCTCCTGCACACCACAATCAATAAAAGGGTCCTTGGCCATCACCTAAACACTCCATTAAAACACCTCCCACAGCTACACATAGCAGCACTGTATTCAGTGCCTCTACTGCTAAGCCCTTAAGGTAAAACAGTGCACTTCCAAATTTTCTCATCATTGGTGTTTCTCTAGTGAGGCATACCAATATTCCCCTCAACAAACTAAGTAAGGAGAGGGTCATGGTTAGCTGCCTTTCCTGAGCTAGAATCTGTCAAGACATATATATCCCTTGACTATTTGAAGAAAGAAATGATCAAGCTCACTGATTATGTGTCTCAGGGAGGTATAAGCCTAGCACTGAGCAGCATATTACCTTCTCCAAGGATGATGCCATGTTACCTACAGAAAATGACTGATTTTAAAAGTTGGCTTAGCTTCTGGTGTCAGTTCAAATGGTGCAATATTTGATGGCCTTAGAGGACATAGTTAACAGACTGGGCTGCTTTGGCAGGAATGTTCTGCACTTATCCCTGTAGGCTTTTGGATAGTATCAATGACCTTTTCCACTCCCTTCCCCATAGTGCTTTTTTTCTAGGCAATACCAAACTGATAAACCTCCCAACTTAACTGAACCTGCAAAGGAATATCGGAAGGTGATACTGCTCAATGCCAGAAGTCTGAACAAGAAACTCAATTCCCTGCAAGCCTTCCTCTCCCTGGATAGTGTATACATCTGTGTAGCAATGGAGACATGGCTTAAAGTCATGGAGAATACCACAGCAGTACAAGGTTATAATGCCTCCCACGGCTTTAGACCAGCTACAGCATAGGAGGGAACTGAAGGTGGAGGAGTCTGTGTCTGTATTAAAAACAACTTTAGCCACACTAGTTAAAATGTATGGCACACTGAGACTCATACATGTGCAACTTACCATATACAGGATCTCGTACCATATTCTTGCAACCTTATAGGTCTCCCTTCATGTCCCAGGAAGCCCATACTACCTATCTCAATGTACTGGAGTCCCTCATTGTTCAACCCAATATGACCTTCATGGGGAATCTCAACTACACCTCTACAGACTGGGAATTCTACAACACTTCTAATGCACAAGCCCATTGATTCCTAAATTTCATTAATACCAACATCCTGGAACAGTTGGTCCATTCTCCTGCCAACGGTATAGATATTCTTTACCTTGTACTCATGAACATAGGAGAGCAATGCTCCTAACTCAGTGTAATGCCTTCACTCATAAGATCTGACCTTAAGGCAGTATTGCTTGAAATAAAATTTAAATCCAGGGACCCAGCAAAACCAAAAACCTTTAGGGACTATTCCAAGGCTAACATCTCTCTACTAAGTGACACCTTGGCTAAATTCCAAGTCCCCCTCAGACCCAGTAAACACCATAGAATATGTTGAGATATTTACAAAATACTAGTAAAACCATATTATAGCTATATAGAGTGATTTGTGCACGCTGGTATTAAGAACAGGACAAACCCAAAAGACAAGCCACCCTGTTGGAATCACAGTATCACTTAGTTGCACAAAAAAAAATGTTAGCCAAACATAGGAGGAACAAAGCCTAACATACGGAATGCCCCTGACCAACCTAAGCAGGTAGCTAAGAGGGTTAATTAATGCTTCAAAGGCTAAAGTTGAAGAAAAAATAGATTCACAGGCAAAAGTTAACCACAAAGTTTTCTGTAGCTATGTCTGTAACCTCAAGAAAAATACACAAAAAAGAAAATAACTTATTGTAAATGGCATCACCCACATTGAAGCAGAGGCCATTGGCAACCCTTTGACTGACAGTTTCAGTAAAAAATCCCCCCCCCCCCGATAGTCAGAATGAAATACCAGATGCCACAATTTCCCCAACCATTACTAGGGAACAGGTCATCAATGCACTTTCCAAGGCCAAAAACACTGCATCTATTGGCCCCAATAACATGCAAAGAAGCTTACTATATAGCATGAAACATGACCTCTATGGTCACCTTGAATCACTTTTCAGCTGGAGCCTACAGTCAGGTTTTGTGCCCAAGGAAAGGAAGATGGATAATGAGATCCAACCACTGATTTGGGTAACTACAGGCCCATAAGTCTGACCAGTGTCATATGTAATGCCATTGAAAGAATCATCAAGGACATGATATATGAGGACATAGGTAACCTGCAAATGCTGAATCCATCACAGTTCATCTTTGTTAAAGGAAGGACATGTCTATTAAATCTGGTGAATTTCTTTGAGAGGATCACAAAAGCAATGGATGAGGACAAGACTGTGCATATAGCTTGCCACATCCTGACAAAGGCTTTTGATCCAATACCCCACTCAGGCATTGTAGGCTAGCTCAATAAATTAGGTATAAACAGTTTTATCACCCACTGGACAGCCAACTAGTTCACTGATAGGACCCAGGAGGTCAAAATAGTTTTGACTAAGTTTGCAGATGATTGCAAGCTGGGTGTTATCACTGACTCCACTGCAGACACTAAAATTCTTCAGGAAGGCTTATCTCTGACTAACAAATGGTGCCAAAACCATGTGCTTAAACTCAGTGCTAAGAAATGCATAATTGTACCCTTTGGAAAGTCTGTGACAAACTGTGTCAAAGGCTTTAGAGAAATCTAGAAATAAGGATGAGACTAGTTTGCCATGATCTCTAGCCTTATTGACAGTATCGATATATGTTAAAAGTACAGTGTTAGTACTATGAGAAGCAGGAGAGAGGAGTTCTTCCTGCAGGAGATAGTTTAGCAAATGTTTTTGAATACATTTCTCAAGTACTTTAGCAAGGAGGGATAGGATTGCTCTAGGTCTAAAGTTAGTAATGTCTGTTGAATTTCCTCCTTTGTGCAAAAGGATAATGTCTGACTTTTTCCAGATAAAGGAAATATGGGATTCCTTGACTGACCTATTTATAAGGATTGAAACAGTGGGTTTTTTCCTTCATGATTCTTTCTTCCTCTGTCTTTAACCTCAGCATTGCTCCAGCAAATATCAATGTCTATGCATTGGGTATGTTAAAATGTTGACTGAGTTTAACGCCTTCTTATCAATTACCTTGTGGATTTCTTCTATCTTTTCCATTGCCTGTAGTGTTCCTTTGTTGCATTTGTTCCTCTTTTAAAAATAAAGCTTTGCTGCAATTTCAGTCAAAATAATTTCAATAGAAGGAAGACGACATGCAGTCTACAGTGAAACAAAGGAATATTGGAGATTCTACAAACTGTGTTGCATGTATTAATTTATATAGCCTGAATGTTATCCATCTTTAACACTAGTGAGGACTCATGCAGGTTCAGTCAACAGCTCTCTGTTATTCCTAAGACTATGAACTTTTTATTTTCCAGTAAAACAGTTATTTTAGCCTTTTGATAATAAGTTAAAAAATTGTAGTATTCTTGAATGACATCACTTACGTGTGTATTTTTATTCCATAGTCATTAATTTTTATTTTCTTAGTGAAATCAATTTCATATAGGTATCAACAGAGGATTCTTTAAATGATGAATAAGATGTAAACTATTGTGCGTCATCTAGAGGAAAATGTGCTTCTTCTCAAAAGCTAAAGTGGCCGTTTACTAATGTTCAAAGGTTTTAGTGCAAGCTAACTGTTTTCTTTAAGCAGAAAGTATGCACCATTAATTGTATGAACTGTAGGGTCCCATTTCAAGGTAGCTGCCTTCTTGACCAGGACATAATTACAGAAACATTCAGTATTACAGTACCAGTACATTAATGTTTTTCCCTTGAAGTGAATAACAGAAGCAGCAGACTTAGAATAATTTTTGTCTGGCCAAGTGTTCTTAAAAATTTAATTTACTGATACAAAAAAAGGCTGCAGTTTGATGCCACACCAAAAGATGTATTTCTAGGAATTATTTTTTGCATGGCATCTCTAGCTTGCACAGATAATTTTAGTTAAGAAATTTAGATATAACTGAAATAATCCATATCTGTTGAAGTACTGCAAATATATAGCCCCTAAATAAAAGAACAGATTGCTATATAAGCTAATACAGAAGTTCAGTTGACTTCCACAGTTTGATCCTGGGGTATGTAGTTTTATTTCCATTTAGCCAGTATTACTATGACATATTTCCTCCTGGCTAACAATTAGATGCACGCCACCTATATATTAACTTATCACTTAATAGCCCATCTTTTTTCCTCAGAGATAATGTATTCATCTGAGCTCTGTTTCTTTTCTTTGATGCCGTTCCACTGTGTTGAAGTTTTTTTTTTTTATGAGATACTAATGTGCAAGTATTTGAAAAGGTGGTTACTTGGCTGCTTCTTATTATTCCTTTGTGAAATTCAATGATACTAAAGTACTTCCATCGATGATTATTGGGGTTCCCTTTATAATTTCGAAATACTGAAATCCCGACTTTCAGTATTTTGAAATTATAATACTGAAGCCTTGAAATTCCAAAACACCAGAAGCACGAAATTCAAAATAATGAAGTTCGGAGCTTCTGATGTTGCAGTGTGTGAATGCATAGGTGTAGGTAAGTACATATGAGTTTGTTGGTTAGGGGCTTTTGTATATGATAGTGTGTGTTTTGGCTGTGATGTGTGTGTGCAAGGGGCTGTGAAATGTGTGTGTGTGAGTTACATTTGTGTGTGTGATTGTGTGATCTCAGAGTTAGTATATGTAAGTGGGGGTGGGGGCACAGCCCCCCACTTGGAGGGGTGCAGGGTGGCTTGCCCCCCTGCTTGTCTGTAGTGTACGATTGTTTGATTGTGGGGGGGGATTGTGTGTATGTGTATGTGTGTGGTGTATTTCCACTGTAGGTTCGCAATTTTAAATTTCGCGGTTATGAGGTTTTGGTATTTAAAGGTTTCGGCTATAGAATTTCGAAACATTGAAATTTGGGATTTCAGTATTTCTGGATTCTATAGTGAACCCAATTATTGTGTAACGTGTTGTTTTGTTTTCTGAGGCTGTGTTTCTTTTTCTTCAGGAACAGCTACTTTAGAACTTCAGTTAATGAATTATTGTCATACAGTGAGCAGAAATACTCCATCCTGAGTTACTTTTTGTTAATAGGGACATGTCTATATCCCTTTACATATGTACCTGCAATTATTTTTCAGTCATTGACCAGTTTACAACCCCAATCACATTATCACTCTACTGAATGCTACCTATACTTCATTTTAATTGTTAAATGCCATTCTTGACCTTTTTTGACAGGCTGGTTGGACCTTGATCATCCTTATATAGGACTATAAAATCACCTCCTTTATCAAACTGCTGTGCTGTATGGTTTTCTCCTTCCAGTGCTTCCTTATTAGGCTTATAGTTGATCCCACTATTAGCAAAATCTGTGACACTTCAGAAGTTTTCAAACCATTCGACTTCCATCTGGTTCTAGCTAAACTAACTTTCAGTACCTTTGGACTGCCTTCTCAAAAATACTTTTCTATTGCCCCTGACTCTGACTTAAAAGACTGTGACTTAGAAGACATGAGCTTTATTGAATAATGGAAGAAAGACAGAGCAAGAGAGAGACACACACTTCTGTATGGGAATAGGGGAGAGGTACTTCTGACGGTCAATTAGCACCATGCAAATAGAGGATTGCATGATGCTGAAAGTAGCCAGAACCAAGGTATATGAGCTTTGTACTATCAAACCAATGATGATAACCTTCATCATTGCATGTGGGAAGTGCATATTTGCATGGCAAAGATGTAGCAGCCACCTGGTGGAGAGATAGTGCTTACTAGAAACTTCTGCCTTTGAACATTCATGAAGAAATGGCATCAGTGGGGGCTGAGACAGGGTGAAAAATCAATTTTAATACTGTCTTTCTTCAGAATGTCTCTTGGGCTGTTAGTCTGGTCAATCTGGGATAGGGCCAGTTGTAGCAAGGTGATCTACAGATAGCCCTGGCAGAAACAGCCTTTATGCCTGCCTGAATCATGAGTCCATCCTGTCAGATCTTGCCTGAGTATGTTGCCATGTATCACTGATAGGGAGCAAACAGTATGAGACTCAGATGAGGTGATGGTTGGAAGACGAGATAAAAAGCATATAGAAAGAAATCATTTACGATTCAACAATACTTTCTTCTCATAACTTGCTCACTACCTGCATATCTACTAACACTGATCTATCCCCTAAACTATATCCCTACCAATCATATTCTTGGAGTGCTTTTAATTATCATAAAAAAACAAGAATAAAAACCTAGGAACTTCTCACTTTGAGACAGAATTTGTTGATCTATTAATAATGCGTAACTATATGTATTTGGTCTCCTTTCCAGCTAGGGGTTTAAATATACTTGATTTAGTTTTGACTATTAACAGGGGAAACTCTTTTCTGATATAAATGAAAACCTATATCACTTTAACTTAGACCTTATAGCTTCACTGACAAGAAATCAAACACTGGTATGAAATCTGTGCAACCACAATCTCTGGGATAGAGAAATAATGAATAGCTCTATATCTGAAAATGACTAGAAAGAACCAAGCTCTAGCAGGGAGAATGGTGATTGCCAAAACCTGCTTGAAAATTATATTTCAAGCTTGACAGGCATAATGACAACTGATCTGATGATGTTACAAGAGCATATGACATCACAATGGATGGCCTCAACAGTAAAAAAATGTTAATGTGCAAAACAAAGATGCATACAATGGATAATAGATGTAATAAAATGATTAACAAAACAAGATGAAATGCAACAGCTAAGTCACTAAGGAAAGCAATTGTAGAAGCCAAACAAATTTGAGGAGCCCTGATTGTTAGGTAAGGACATGAAAAAGTCTTAATTTAGATACACAAACTCTCACACAAAACAATTGTGTTGGATCACTGATACCTAAAAGTACAGTAGTTGGCGACTTATCTGAAATGATGCATGTTTTCAACAAAATATTGCAAGTGTGCATGCTTTACATGGATTCTTGTATTTATGTGGACACAATCTGTTCAAAACTAGGTCCACAGCAATTAATTAGAACTGAAATAGTAAAAAAAAAGTCTTTAGATGAAGTAAAAAAATACTTTGACTATGAGCCCTTGCAGTCTACCTGGCCAGGTTATATGCATACCTGCAGAGACCAGGTTTAATCTCTTGTTGCAATATGTAATATCTTGCCATCCAAGAGTACTGTTCCAAGTTAGAGGTGGGTTTTACATATTATCTCATTACACAAAAGAGAGGGAGAGCTGATGTGGTGAAAAACTACCAAGTGATCAGTTTAACAATGACATATGGTAAATGTTTAAAAATGTCTGTTTATCATCATGAAACTAGAGAGCAATTCCTCACCACTGACTGATTTATACCAGCTTGGATTTATGGGAGGTTGCACTGCCCTAAATAGTTTAACGTTGTGTTAATGATCCTAAATGTGAATCTTTAGATATGTGACTGGAGGTAATTGCAGTTTATCCTGACCAAACAATGACCTTCAATACACAGGATCACATGGGTATTATTGAAAGCATGAAGTCACATAAAATAAATGATTTTATAAATCAGCGAGCTGAAAGTTGGCTGTCCAATAGAACACAAAGAGTCATTGTTAGTGAGCACAATCAGAATGGAGTAAGGTAGAATCTGAGGTACCTCAGAGTTCTTTATTGGACTGATTCTCTTGGCATAACAGGCATGTGTGTGATGCTAAAACTGGAATTGTAGCAACTAAATCTTCTGATATTACTCATTTTAACGGGTAAGTGGAAACTATGAAAAAAGGGATGTCTTCTACTAGACTATCTTTTGGTGTAAAGAAATGAAGGCTAGTCTTGATAACTTGATGGGTACACAAAAATTTATACCATTGTCATCATGTACTGCCCTGATCAATTTAGGAGGTGAGCATTATTAAGTGCTTGAAAACAGGAGCAATAAATTTTAAGTGTGTCTGCTTAATGGTATAAAGGGATATACATCTTACAGTCTCCATGATCACTTGCCTGATATGTTCCTGTGTTCCTATGAAAAGTTATGAGATTAAATTGTGTGGCTTCTGACACAGCACTACATTTCAACAGCACTGCAGATGATTCATTTCAGTTCTTCTGTGTATCTGTCCAACTGCTGTACATTCCTTTATCCAGCCATTAATTGGGAAGTTTCACCCTTGACTTTACACTAGTCTCCCATGAATATTAGCTATTTTATGCTGGATTAGACTGTAGTACATTCACCACTCAGTAAGTGGAGTTTTGAATACAGCATATTTCCAAAAATGGTGTTGTGTCTGTTGTAATTAACTTATTAGTCATAGCTCCATTTAGATATATTCTAGAGATACTGCGGTCTTTATATTTGCAAAAATCATATACTCACCCCAGTGGAAACAGTATAATATGGGATATCAAACTTTCAAAGTGAAATGCATCTAAACACCCAACATTTGATATGTTATAAAAATCAGCATGCTAGTTCTCTTCTGAGAGTTCTTGATAACTTTTCAATAGTTAAGAAAGTATGCTTTTATAAAAAAATCATGTAAGATTGCTATTCTAGTATTATGGATTTGTTTAGTATGTGGTCGAGAATGTGACTGCTCCTCATTTTCCCCTGTCAGTACATGGAGTTTTGGACATGCAAAATCTGTAGTCAGAAATATGTTGCTTTGTCCAATGTAATATATATGTGGTTTTTAATTTCTTAGAAAAATATATTCTTGACATGTGCTGCACTCTTTCCCTGATCAGAAGCCATATTCCCACTATTATTAAAAACTGACTATAATGAAACACATCAAGCTTTGATAGTGAAATGCCTATGAAACCCAATATTTGATACCTGTTTATAAAGGATCACATATCAGTCCATCTTTAAGAGTTATTACCAAATCCTTTAAGGATTTACAATAGTATCACAAGTATAAAGCACACTTTAAACATTATTTTGACCCTTAGGGATTTCATTACAGCCCAATGATGAATTTGACTTCAATATATTAGCACATGCAGTTTCACTCATGACAATTTTTCTGTCACAAAAATGTTGCTTTGCCCTGGAAAAAAATATATAGAATTTTTTTTACAGATGATGTACTAAAATCTTAGAAAAAATTTATTCTGGAAATATGATTCCTTCCTCAACATAAAAAAGAAGTAACATACCCACCCTAAGCAGAATGTGACTGTAATACAATTAACCAGTCCATGAGAGTGAAAATCCTGTGAAACCTGTGAACAGTTAGTGTCAAAATGTAAAAACCTCATGCAAGTTCACCACCGAGTTTAGAAAATTCATCTTAAAATGCTCTTCTGCCTTTAAGAATATAACTGCACCTCAGGTTTGAAGTTGATTGCAACGCTTTGCCTCCCTTGACAAAGAGAAGCTTGATTATATTAAATTTATTTATATTTGTTTTATTAAGAACTTTAGAAAGTACAATATTGTCATCACACTAGAACATTTTTCTTTTTATAATATTATCCCATGTCGAATAATAATAATTATTATAATAATAATAATTCATTAATAAGTACACCTTAAATAATAATGCTGTACATATCATTTTTATTTCTGTGTACATATTGCAGCATTGAAATTCATTCCATGGCATTTATACATTAAACTGACTTATTTTTTCTCTTTGCCTCATAACTATAATAAGTGACTGGGTGTTTCTTTTTATTACACTGAATAAAAGCTATTCATCATTCTCTAAAGAACTGCTGACAACAAAACTCTTCTTCCTTCAACTTGTAAAAAGCTAGTCCACTATCGGGCTGCCAATATTAACCTTTTATCTTTTGGGTTAAATTCACCTCTCCTTAAACATGCCTGCATTTGATCCTTATCAACATGAGATTGTTCCAAGGGTTTTCTATGCTTGCAACTAAATTTATGCATTTTCCACATTTCTTGCCTTCTGTTTTGATCTTTCACCTTATATTCATAGGTCCATAGGTAGGTGCTAGGCTATCTGCCTGAAGGCATTTATAAGTCTAGCCAGAATGTGTTGGCTTTCGTCGCCCCCTTAGATTAGTTCCCTGTGCCTCTGTCCAGCAGAACCACTGAAGTGATCCCCAGGGTAAACTTTCTGTTTCCCATCCACTCATCAAGATTTCTCTTGAAGAGTGTTAGCGAAGAGCTCTGCCTAATATAGATTGGAATCTTGTTCCAAAGCATAGGAAGTCTCTGGAATAGGAATTTATCCCTCCAGCATGTCCTATTTGTTGTTATGGTGAGGTTTAGCTCCCTAGAGCATGTGGCTTGAGGGGATATGGTTTTCTTTAGGTGGAGCATGTCCATCAATTCTGGGTTGGACATGGCCTTATATGTCAGGCAGAGATTACCTCTGAGCAAGTGGTATGCAACTGAGTACAGCTGGAGTTTCTTCAGTCGAGCTGCATAAGGCATCTGTTTGAGGCCAGTGATCCTCTTGGTGAGGTACTTCTGTGGTCTTTCCAGCTGTAGCAGATGTCTTGTAAGGTACATCCCAAATGGGGCATTGTACTCTATGATGGGTCTGATGAGTGATGAGTAGAGGGGTGCAATGACCTCTTTTTATCTGGATGTAAACCCTTTTGTGATTAGGTGGGCCACATAGAAGGATTTTCTAACCACTTTGGCAATGTGATTATCAAAGGAGAGATTACTATCTACTTGGGTCCCCAGATCCCTTATTACATCTTCCGTATTTAGGGGACTACCACCTATGTGGTAGTTTGTGGGTACTTTGTTTTTTCCAAATGGGATGACTATGCACTTTTTGGCATTTAGCTTGAGGCCATGATTTTGACACCAGGTATCCTTCTCAGTGAGACCCTTTTAGAGGATGTCTGTGTCAGCCAGAGAGTCAATTATAGACCCTAGTTTTCAATCATCTGTGAATTTGGTCAGCCATAGTCCTCCTGTGCTTGCCTGTACCTCTGAGAAGTATATGCCAAACAGGAGGGGTCCTAGGCCTGAGCCCTGGGGAATGCCACTTGTAACCGGTTTAGAGTCAGACCTAGCTCCTGCAACTCTCACCATGTGGGTTCTGGCAACCCATCTTGTGACATAGGGGTTTATGGTCAGGCTGGTGAGCTAGTCTATAATACCAGAATGGGGAATGGTATCAAAGGCCTTTGTGAGGTCAAGGAAAGCTGTGTGTACCACCTTTCCCTCATCTATAGCCTTGGTAACTATCTCAAAGAAGTCCACCAGGTTTAGGAGGCATGATCTGCCCTTAACAAAGCTGAACTGGGTAGGGTCCAGTGTTTGAAGGTTCCCAATGTCTCTGTTAATGAGTCCCACGATGATGCTCTCCATAGCCTTGCAGACCAAGCTAGTCAAGCTTATAGGGCGATAGTTCCCTGGGTCTGTTGTGCCTCCATCTTTGTGGAGTGGAATAACCGTTGTTGTGCACCACCCTAGGGGTACGTAGCCTGCGGAGAGGCTGAGTTTGAACAGTGTGTTTAGGTGAGGGGTTAGTTCATCTTTGAGCTTGTGCAGGATGCAGCCTGGGACATTGTCCATTCCCACTGATGCTGTGTTTTTGGCTTTGGAGAGGGCTGTTTTAACCTGAATGTCTGTTATTTCAGGGGCTCTACATTCTTCTGGTATGGTTATGGACCCTTTTGGGGGTGAGAGGAGGGTGAAGTTTGCACTGAACCTGACTGCCAGGATGTTGGCGATATCGGTCGGTTCAGTGTATTTTGTGCCATTCTGCACTAACTCCAAGCAGATCTGAGCATTGCCACTTAGATTCTTGACATAGCTAAAGAATGCCTTGTGGTTATCTTTGGAGTCCTTGGCAATTTTTCTTTTGAAGCTAGCGTTGGATGATTTTATGAGGGATCATAGTTTCTTGCTGATACTGATCAGGGATGTCTTCCCTTCTTGGGACTTTACTCTTTTCTGTACTAGTTGCCTCCTTCTATTGCATAGCTTGTTTATGGCAGGGGTATGGCTCAGGTCATTCACAGCAACATGGATGATGACAGAGTTGTATTTGTACTTGTTCTGGAGTGACCTGAGTGCTTGTGTTATGTGGCGGATCCTGGTACCCGACAGGCAGCTAACAGTAACCTTCTCCTTCTTCAGCCTAGTGAGTGGGATGTCAGTGTGACTGACTATAGATTCACCTATTACTAGTATGTTGGGTATGTTATTTTGCCTTAAGGGCTGTGATTGCGTGGCACTCTGGTTTTGCGAAGTATTATTTTGTTTTTTGGCCTATTCAGTTGCTGTCTGATTTTTATCTACTTGTGGTTTGATTTCCATTCCCACTTGACACTGATAAGCTTCTTCTAAACTAAGCAGGGAAGTCACCTTTGACTTATTCCTCTCATGTTTCAAAACTTTCACTATGTTGGGTCTTATGAGGTCAGCAGATATGTATGCAGTCCCACGATTGCAGATCTATACATGTAATCAATTATCAATATTACTTCTCCTCTGTAACTTAAAACATATACAGTCAACATGCCTGTTACTCTTCCCTCTGGAGAATGAATACTGTTTTACTTGTTTGTGCATCCTTCTATATACATCCATCCAGCTAGCTTTGCTATGCCATCACTTCAATATTACCTGGGCTATTCTAGTCTTCTTAAGTCTTCCATAATTTTTAGCCCCCAAAAAATCCACAGTCATGTTGAAATCCCACAACAATTTCATTCTCATTCTCTCGATCAGCCCTGCACCATGACCACCTCTTAACATCCCTCCTCTCAAAGAACTAATGTGAATCTTCATTAGAATCATAAATATTACTAACTTTCCATCTCTTTCTTGAACTTTCTAACCTCACTATTACTCACCTCAAATGAGTCTTTCTTAATTCCTTGAATATTTATTTACCAGAATCGTCACAACTGTTTCCTTCTACCTTTCATTGTACTATAGCCTGCAATAAACCATTGCCCTCCCCAATTTTTGTGCTTCCCTTTAATTGAGCTTCATTTCTTGAAGGTAAATCTCATCCATTTTTTTCTTCACAATCTCCTAATTATCATTTCCCTTTCCACTGTGTAGCCTAACCCTTAAAAACTCAGTATAACAGCTGTCAGCAGTCTCTTCCATATAATATCCTTTCCATTCCATTCAATAGATCACTTAGAGAGAGTTTAATAATACATGTTCATTCTTAAAGGAAAGAAAGTTTACGATAATAGAGTTTGAATAGTTTTTGGGCGATGAAGAAAAGAATGCTTATTTTAGTTCCATATGAGCCACCCAGTGCAGTGAAAACTTGTTCTAGATGATTGTTACTGTTGATCTAGCACCCTGACCCCATGTGCAAAAATGGAAAAAGGGGTTTTGGATGGATGGATGGATGGATGGATGGATGGATGGATGGATGGATGGATGGAGGGATGTATGTATGGATGGATGGATGGCTGAATGGATGGCTGGATGGATGGATGGATGGATGGATGGATGGATGGATGGCTGAATAGATGGATTGATGGATGGATGGATGGATGGATGGATGGATGGATGGATGGATGATAAGGCTTGTGGCAAGTAAGTATTTTATGAAAACATTTAGAGAGTCTAAAATACTTGACAAATCCTTGCTTTCAGGTATACCATAAATTCAGATGTTATTTCTACTTCTTCATTCCTCAGGGTCATATAGTTTTCCCTGAAGGAACTGATTTTGCTGAATACAAAAGCTTACTACAGTTCTTTTTTTGTAGTCTAATATCCAAGTATTGTAAAGATGTTTTAATATGTGCAACCATAGTTAGATACTGTTGTAACAGATATTTAATTTCTTTAAATGAAGTAGTTGAAGCCTTTTCAGATCATTCTATTGTACTTTGCCAAATCTGTAATTGCTTATGAATTAAAAAGAAGAAACAGTTGTTAACATCCAACATTTCAGTTAGACATTTAGTGTCAGATGATGAAACAGCCAGGATTAAACTAAAGAATCACACTGCTCACAGTATGAGGCCTCAGAATTTTTCTTTGACGTTGAACATATTATATATTATAGATTTTCTAAACATACCACTAGTCAAGCTGCTTACTTTTAATTTCTGAAGAAAGTAGGTCAAAATCAGTAGATTTTCCTGTCAGGGTACATTTTCTGAAGTTCACATTGAGGTTCTCTGAGGATAAACTGCTCATGTTGTGGTGACCATCTTGGAATTTGAGCCTTGGAGATTTTAATTTTATTTATTACTTATTTGACATTTGTTGACCGGGTTAGTCTGACTGGCCATCAGCCCATTTTCAGGGGAGGCCCAAGGAGACAATCTCCACAAATTACAACAAAAGTAATGTAATCACATGACAGAGTTATAACTAAAATTGCTATAATTACAATATGCATGAGGGAGATGTATGTTGAAACAACATGCTAGAAAATGGACATTAAATTGAAAACATAATATAGTATGAAGTTTCATACAATAGTAAGCAGAATGCAAAAAATATAGATACATTTTTAAAACAGAAAGTAACAAGTATATTAACAGGAGCTAAGTCCAGGGCAGGAGCCGAGTTCGAAGACTACAGCTGTGGAAGGTGTGGAAACTATTGACTATTAGTAGACTTTATTAGAAGCAAAGGCAGAGAGAGACAGGAGAAAAGGTTGCTGCCATAGTATTATAGGAGGGGAGGTGGATTAAGTTGGGTCATGGCATAAGCATGTCCATGATATACGTAGATTTTCCTTTAGTGTTGTTTTGAAAAAGTTGGGGTTAGAGATCTGTTGAATATATTCTAAGCATTTGCCACTGAGTAGCTTTAGAGGAGTTTACTAATGTTTTTGTTTTGTGCATAGACTTGCAAAAGATGCTGTTGTGAGCTACTGAGGGTGCAGTTGGGAGTGTAGGGCTGGATGAGGGTAGAGAGAGAGGGACTGGAGTAGGGTTCATCCACATTAGAATGAACGATGAGAAGATGGGGTAGTAGGATTTGATGATGAAAGTCCAGCTACTGCAGGTTTTTTGAGTCTAGGCAGTGGTGAGAGTGGTAGGGTTCATAGGTTCATAGGTTCATAGGTAGGTACTAGGCTATTAGCCCTAGGGCCTATTTAAGCCTAGCCAAATGGTACCCTGGCTTTTGCCACCCAAGAAAATTATTTTCCTGTGCCGCTGTCAAGCAAAGCCACAGAAGTGATCCCTGGGGTGAATTTCCTATCTCCCATCCAATCATCAAGATTTTTCTTGAAGAGTGCTAATGAGGAGCTTTGTTTGATATAGACAGGTAGTTTGTTCCAGAGTATGGGAAGTCTCTGGGACAGGAATCTATCCCTCCAACATGTTCTGTTTATTGTGGTGACAAAGTTTAGGTCCCTAGAGTGTGTAGCTCAGAGGGATTGGGATTTCTTTAAGTGGAGCATGTCCAACAGCTCTGGGTTTGACATAGCTTTGTATGTTAGGCAGAGATCACCTCTGAGTAGGCGATATGTGACAGAGTAAAGCTGGAGTTTTTTGAGACGGTCTGCATAGGGCATCTGTTTGAGGCCAGTAATCCTCTTTGTGAGGTACTTCTGCAGCCTTTCCAGTTGTTGTAGATGTCTTGTGAGGTACATACCAAAAGCGGCGTTGTACTCTATAATGGATCTAATGAGTGATGAGCAGAGGGGAACAATGACCTCTTTTTTCCTGAATGAGAAACCTTTTGTGATGAGGTGTGCCACATAGAAGGATTTCCTGACTACTGTGGTGATGTGATTATCAAAGAAGAGACTACTGTCCACCGGTGTCCCAAGGTCTCTTATCACACTTTCAGTGTTAAGTAGACTACCGCCTATGTGGTAGTTCATGGGTACAGAGTTTTTACTAAAAGGGATGATAAATAAAACCAGTGTTGACATCACATAAAGGGACATACAATTAGATAAGCGCTTTCAGTGAAAACCTTCTTCAGATCTAAAAACACTCCAACAAACAGTGCATTTAAACTAACAGCTACCAACTGAAACTATTGAATTAAAATTTACATATTAAACAACGTCTCTTTAACACAGGTTTAATAGGAAGCCGAGCATTTAACCCAGGCTGTTTATCAGCTTTAGCTCGGCTAGCAATGCAGTTCAACATATTCAGTGTCATTAAAAACATCACATCTTCTAATACTAGTATTAATGATTTGCAAAGCCATAAAACAAATGTATGTGTGGGAAACTATATAGCATGCTTTGCTAATGCATTATTACAATTTTTAGACAAAATGTCTTGATTATGCTGCAAAATCCTATCTCTAAAGTGCCTATCTGTTTTGCCAACATAAAAACATGAGCAGTATTTGCAAACTGCTAGATATACTAAATGTTGAATACTACAATCAGCATATAAAAATGGGGAATATTTATTCCTAAAAACTGGATGGATAAAAACATTATCACTTTTAATTAATTTACAAGCCTTACAAGTTTTACAGGAAAAATGCCTTTCCTCTGACTTATTATTCACCTAGTAGCAAGGGGTAAATTACAGAGTCTTTGTTTCAGATTCTTAGAATCCTTAAAAAGAAATGCAGGCCTATCACCCATTAGCCCCTTAATACGTTCATCTGTAATCAGAAGCTTCCAATTGTTCTTAATAACATTACAAACTACTGACATCACTAGTGAAAGTAAGCAGAGCTCTCACTCTTTGCTTATGAAAACTAGATCTATTATTATTATGCAGTGGCTTATTTGTTTGATTCTGTCTATGGGATGCAGAGAAATATGGTGCACCCTTATTTACTCTTAGTTCTATCTTACTATTTAAGGACCGATCCACCTCTCTGGACCTATAACCTCTATATTTCAGACAATCAGCAAAAGTATTAGAAGCCTGTATAAATTCTTCTTCAGAAGTATGGAACCTTGATAACCTTACAAGCTGTCCTTTAATTAAATTCTTATAGATATATCTTGGGTACATACTTGTTCTATGTAAATATCTGTTTTCCAACATTTTTTATGAAACATTTTAGAATTAATGGCCTGTCCATCTAAAATGGATATACGCACATCTAAAAATATCAATACTTTCAACCGACCAGTGGGAGGTGAATTTCAAAAAGTCCACTGTTTGTTCTAGAAACACAATAAATTGACAAAATTGTTCTGCCGTACCTCGCCATAGCAAAAAATGTCATCTACAAAACGCTTGTAAAAAGTTATATATTGAAAGTATGCATGTATGGGCACCAGTGCAGAATGCTCCTCCCAGTATGCCAACACAAGTTTGGCATAACTGTTGGCACATGGGGTGTCCATCGCTACCCACCATTTCTGCCAAAAAATCTGGGTACTATAAAAGAAACATTGTTTTCCAGAATCACTTCCAATAACATACAACATACAAATGGTGTTAAAAACATTAGAGCTAAAGGAACATTTTTCATTCAAATATAATCTTATATTTTCAATGCCATAATAATTGGGAATACTAGTAAATAAACTTTCAACATCTAGAGTGGCTAGTATAAATCTAGATTGACTATTATTGGCACTAACAAATTCAAACAATGATTCTAAAAAATGCTGCATATCTTTCAAGACAGTTGAAGCACAAAACACAACTTCTTTCAGTTTACTTTCTACATATATGTAATCCAACTTCCTCCAGCCACTATCAGTCTTAGAGGAGGGTCACTCATGTCCTTATGGACTTTGGGTAATCCCTTAATTACTGGAACTTTAGGAAAAGGCACTTGTAAAAAATCATAAAGATATTTTGTGATCATATTTGTCATAAGCATATCATAAAATGTGTCATTAACAAAAGAAATCATTTTAAGTTTACACTTATCTATGACTTCATAAGTATTAACATCCTGTAACATATTTAACATACGCCTATTATAATCCATTAAATCCATTAAGACCATGCCTCCTCCTTTATCAGCAGGCCTAGTAACTATATGTTCATTACTTTCTAAGTCCTTTAAAGCATTTATCTCTTTCATTTGTAAGTTATAAAAACAACGTCTCTGTGGTTTCCTTACTAACTGGCTATTTCACTCTCGCAAATGCTAACAAATGTTTCCAATTGTGAATTCAGCACAGGTACAAAGTTACTAGTTTTTTTCAATATATCATCATTACCTACATCACCATTAGCTGGTTTATTTTCAAACATTAACTTAAGCATAACATTTCTAGCAAACAACTTTAAATTAACAATAGCATCAGATAACTTACAATGAATGGCAGGTATATAACTCAAGCCTTTGTTAAGAACTGAAAAATGTGCTGCTGACAAAGTCATATTAGATAAGTTCACTGCAAGTGTGTTTTCTTCTTTAGAAGAGGTCAAATCTGTATACATCACATGGAGATCTTCCTCGACTCACAGATCGCCTAGTTCCACTCTTTGATGTAGTCTTCACAGGGAGTGGAAAATCAGTCTTCGTTTTTGGAATTTACAGTGTTGGACTTTGGTGGTCTGTTACGGTTTTCTGTTTTGATTTTTAGAGTGGTAAGGTTGGTTTGAGGCAAATCATGCAATTTTATTATAGGTGAGTTCCAGTTTTGACAGAAGATTGGATTTTGGTGAGAATAGGGGCGGCGTAAAGAAGGGTGGGGAGTAAGAATGCTTGTTCAAGAGAGAGCCTAGATACATCTGTGAGGAACTTTTTATGTCTATATAGCAGGCCTAACGTTTAGTGTGCCTTTTTGATGGACTGCTGAACATGGAGATCAAACTTTAGTTGGTCATTGATAATAATTCCTAGCAATTTGGTGTGAGATTTAAAAGAGATGGTGTTGTTAAGGTAGCAGACAGTAAAGGCAGCTTTGTGATGGAGAGATTTAGGGAGGATGAGGAGTTTTATTTTCTTAGGGTTAAGTAGCAATTGGTTGGAAGTTAGCCATTTTTCAACTGAGTGCAGAGACTCTTGGGTGAGGGTGTGAAGCTGGGTGATATTGTCGAAGAAGGAGATGATGGTGGTATCGTCAGCATATTGTATGACAGATGAAAGTTGATAGGAAGAGTGTAGATCATTAGTAAATATATGAAATAATAGGGATCCAAGGATGGAGCCTTGGGGTACCCCAGTTTGTACTGGTAAGAAGGTAGAAAAGTTAGATTGCCATTTAACTACCTGGAATCTATTGGAGAGATAGCTGAAAAAACAAGAAAGTGCAGAGCTGGAGAGATTAAGGGTAGCTAGTTTGGATAGAAGCATTTCATGCTGATTTTTTTGTATAATTTTCCCCATGCCTACTGAACACCTAGTCTCCCCTATACCAGATATTACCAAAGGTTGGGCATTATCCAGTTATCTGAAAGCATTATTTGTGCTTTTGCTGGCATCACAGAATTTACAGAATTTTTATTTTTGGCCATTTCCCACTTCTAGTGATGGCATGACTACTACACCACAAGGGCCAACTATACCCCTCTGCAAATGATGCATGCTCACTCACTTGCAGTGACAAGTGCTACAATTACTACATTTGGCAAGAAAACCCAAGACTTCCCCACATCACCTCTTCATTTTATATTAAGGCTCCTATCTGCAACTGAAGTTCTGAGTGGGAACCACTGCCTCAAGATGGACACACCCATGATACCTACCTGTACCATCACATGTTTGAGCTGCTAGTCAGACTCTGTTTACTTGGGCTGTAGTCATGGATTTTTGCATGGATCCCACTAATACAGGCTGTTTTATGCTGAGTTAGACTATAGTACATTCACCACTCAGTAAATGGAGTTTTGAATACAGCATATTTCCAGTCACAAAAATGGTGCTGTGACTGTTGTAATTAACTTATTAGTCACCGCTCCATTTAGATATATTCTAGAGATGCACTGCAGTCTTTATCTTTGCATAAATCATATACTCACCCTAGTAGAAACAGTATAATACAGCATATCAAACTTTCACAGTGAAATGCACGTAAAAACGCAGCATTCGATATGCTATAAAAGGCAGTATGGCAGGTCTCTTCTGAGAGTTCTTGATAACTTTTAGATAATTAAAAAGGATGCTTGTATAAAAAAAAATAATCTAAAATTGCTATTCTAGTATTAAGGATTTGGGTCTATATTTGATCACTGACCACTTAGAAAAGCGAATGGTGATTAATCGACCCTATGTAAGCGAAAGCTTACAATTTCAAACTGTCAGAACAGTGATTTTTTTTCCTAGGGAAAAAAAATCACTGTTCCAAAACACATACACACAACACAAGCACACCAAACAAACAGCAATCCACACACATACACCTAAAATCTTACACCTAACCCTACACTAAACTATACACACACCACTAACTATCCACTTACCTTAACCCAAACCCTAACCCTAAGGTCCATCACTATCACACACTCACCTCACCTGCTCCCTAACCTTAACTCACCTAACTCACCCTAACTCTCACATCCACACAATCGCACACATACCTAACCTGCGCCCTAACCCTAACTCACCTAACCCGCCCTAACCCTCACATCCACACAATCGCATACTTACCTGAACCTGACCCGTAACTTTCCACCACAGCACTGAAAATACCGACGCAACAGAAATGGACCACCAGATTCTTTCCCTAGGAAAAAATTTGGTTTGCTGTTGCTTCGATATTTTAAGATTTCGCTGCTTCGCTGCATAGGGTTCGATATTAGAACATTCGAAGGTTTTCAACCTCGATGTTCTAATATAGACCCAAGGACTTGATGAACACTTGTCTACAATGTGACTGCTCTTCATTTTCCCCTTCAGTACATGGAGTTTTAGACTTGCAAAGTTTGCAGTCAGAAATATGTTGATTTGTCCAATGTAATATATATATATATATATATATAGGGTTTTTAATTTCTTAGAAAAAATATATTTTTGCAATGTACTGCTCTTCACCTGAACAGAAGCCATATTCACACTCTTATTGAAAACTGAGTATAATGGAACACATCAGGCTTTGATAGTGAAATGCCTGTTAAACCCAAACTTTGATATCTGTTTATAAAGGATCACATATCAGTCTATCTTAAAGAGTTATTACCAAAGTCTTTAAGGATTTACAATAGTATCACAAGTATAAAGCAAACTTTAAACATTCATTTGACCCTTAAGGATTTCATTACAGCCCAGTGATGAATTTGACTTCAGTATATTGTCACTTTCAGCACATGCAGTTTCACTCATGACAAGTTTTCTGTCACAAAGATGTTGTTTTGCCCTGGGAAAAATTATATAGAATTTTTTTACAGATGACGTATTAAAATCTCAGTAAAATGTTATTCTGTAAATATGATTCCTTCCTCAACATAAAAAAGAAGTTACCAACAAAAAGCTCCCAGTAGCCATCAATGAAAAAATTCCTTTATTATTAATGAACAATAGAAAAGAACCTCCTAAATTAGTTAAGCGTTTTCATCATAGTATAATGACTTCATCAGAACAGGTTAAATAGTTAATATCACTCAAAATGCACAGTTTATATATTCCAGCTGATTCATAATTAATTGATCAATTAAAAGTTAAAAAAACAGTGCAAAATTTCATAAAACAATCTATGATAAAAGTGCTTAACTAATTTTGGAGGTTATTTTCTATTGTTCGTTAATAATAAAGGAGTTTTTTCATTGATGGCCACTGGGTGCTTTTTGTTGGTTACCACACCTCTCCACCTCTTAGAGTAAGAAATCTAGACAAAACCATGTAAAAAGTGGTACAAATAGGGGCAATTTTTAAATATTGCTCTTACAAACTTAGAAAGTTGATGGAATAACAGGTTTTGCATTAGCATGATTTTTCTGAAGGGTATGAAGTCTAAAACTCAAATGTCTTTCATTATTTTCTAACTTCAATCTTTAATGATTTGCCACTAACTTGCCAGAAGCCACAATTTTATGAAAAACAAACCAAAAATATAAGGCAAAAATATGGACATTCTGCGAAAATCTGTACAGTTGAGAGGTATATAATGGCTACTAGTGTTTTATAGCACCCTGGAACCTTTTTTCTGTTTTTTTTTGTATAAAAAAGAAGTAACATACCCACTCCTAGAAGAATGCACTGTAATGCAATTTACCAGTCCATGACAGTGGAAAACCTGTGAAGCCTAAAAATTATTGTCAAAACGTAAAAACTTCATGCAAGTTCACCACTGAGTTTAGAAAATTTACCTGACAATGCTATTCTGCCTTTAAGGATATAACTGCAGCCCAGCTTTAGATTTGATTGCAACACTTTGCCTCCCTCAACAAGGAGAATTGTAATCATATCAAATTTATTTATATTTGTTTTATTAATAACTTTATAAAATACAATATTGTCATCACACCAGAATATGTTTCTTTATATATCATCCCATGTTGAATAATAATAATAATAATAATAATAATAACAATAATACTATATTAATAAGTACACCTTAAATAATAATGCTGTACATAGCATTTTTTGTGTGCATATTGCAGGCATAGAATTTTACCCCCCCCCCCCCCCATGGCATTTATACATTAAACGGACTTATTTTTTTCTCTTGTCCTAGTAACTATAATAAGATACTGGCTGTTTTTTTTATTATTATTATTACACTGAATAAGAAGCTATTCATCATTCTCTAAAGAACTGCTGACAACAAAAGTCTTCTTCTTTCATCTTCTAAAAGGGTAACTGCAACAAGCTGCACTTCAGGTGTTTCTTTTTATTACTCTAACCAGCAAGGTAATACACATCTTCTTAAGACCCCCTCTGACTACAAAACACTCCTTCCTTCATCTTGCAAAAAGGCATGTATAGCAGTAAATACAGGCTAGGTCTGATGTAACTAATATTTGTAATCTGCAGCTAAGTTTGCAGCCCAAGTTAAATTACTTGTTAGCAAGGTATGTACCTTTTCCCTATGGCAGTCACTTATTTATTTTAATTTCAGCCCAGTAAGTTGTTACTGGCATTCTAATTCCAGGTCAGACATATCTTTAATCATTGTCTCACTACCAATATCATGTCTACTAAATGGAAATCTGACATAGTAAAACCAATGTGCATACAAAAGTAACCCACACTTCCATCACATTATCACCCCATTTCCATCCTCCCAACTTTGTGCAAAATTCTGTATTTTCAAATCGCAGAATATATTAGCAAATATCACCTTCTCTCACAAAAACAACATGGTTTCTGGTTATGGTGAAGCATGGCCACAGCCATCTGATTGTTGACCAATGAAATACTCATGTCAATAGGTCAAAGGCTTGTTTTCTGGTATAAATGTTATAGATTTCAACAAAGCATTTAACTTAGCCAATTCCTCCTCTGTTATAATCCATATTTCATAACTAGGTATTGGCCCTGATGCTATCCCTTAGTTCCAAAGTTATCTGACTGCCATTTCTCAGTAAACTATAACTCCTATCTCTCTCTCTCCCCCTCTTCACTACACAAAGATCTACTCTTGCCCCCTTCTATTCTTTATATACATGAATAAATGGGTCTATATTATATTATTACACGCATACAAAAGTGAACGATAATTAATCGACCCCATATAAGCAAAAGCTTACAACGTCGAAACCTCAGAACAGCGTCCAAAACAAAAAAAAAAATAATAAAAAAAACTTTAAAACATTACATAATGTGGGGTGCTTCACCCCCCACACCCTGACATGGGGGGCTATGCCCCCCACACCCCCCTACTTAAATATATCAACTCCAGGATCGCAATACAGTGCCAAAAATGGCAAAGTAACGAAAGCGGCCAATCAAATTTTTTCCCAGGGAAAGAATTCGCTGAAAAGCCGCTTCACTATTTTGCCTTTTCGTTCTTTTAGGTTCGATTAAGACGCATTCAACAAACTGCATCTATGATCATTCAATAGGAACCCGAATAAACATCCACATAATCTTCCTTACCTTTTTTTACTGCTGTACACAGATGGCATGATCCTCTACCACTCTAGCCATTCTCTTACTACATCACATCAAGATCTACTATCTGACTTTGATCACTTTAGATTTATTACTAAAAACTCATACTAAATACATCCAAAACAAAATGTGTGTTTGATAATAAACAACTACTCAACAGATCTAGTAAAATGTTAATAATCTATGACCACAAAAAGTACCCCTTAAAGCAAGTTTCCCCTTTTAACTATCTCGGATTCTGGTTAAACTGCTCACTCAACTTCCCTTGGCATTTTAGTAATGCATCTAAAAAATTTCCCTACTTCTCTATGCACAAAAAATATCTCCTTTTCCCTCACAGTTCCGCAGATGTGCAGTAGGGAAAGTAATTGTACTTCATCAACTTGAATTCACCCTGTCTCTTACACCAGTTGCCTCTACTAAAAGCTCTACTGCTATTCAAACACTAGGAAACAAAACATGATTTCTGCAAAGATGAAGACTACAGTGCATCTCTAGAATATATCTAAATGGAGCTGTGACTAATAAGTTAATTACAACAGACACAGCACCATTTTTTGTGACTGGAAATATGCTGTGTTAAAAACTCGATTGAGTGGTCACTGGACTATAGTCTAATTCAACATAAAACAGTCTGTATTAGTGGGATCCATGAAAAAAATCAATGACTACAGCCAAATTAAACTGAGTTTGACTAGCAGCTTAAACAGTTGATGGCGCAGGGCTTCAGTTGCAGAGAGGAGCCTCATTATTATTAAGCAGAGAACCTTTGTGTGGAAGTCTTGGGTGCTCTTCCCAAACTAGTAATTGTAGCACTTGTCAGTGCAAGTGAGGGAGAATGCATCATTTGCAGAGTAGTATAGGTGGTCCTTGCTGCAATGTAGTAATTATGTCATCACCAAGGGTGGGATTACAACATAAATAAAAAAGCTGTAAAATGCTGTGATGCCAGCAAAAGCACAAAGAAACCTCAGGGATAACTGGATGATGCCCAACCCTTGGGCAATGCAATATCTGATACAGGGGAGACTAGAAGGTCAGAATGCATTGGAAGATGATCACCACAATGTCAGCAGCTCATCTTCAGAGAACCTCACTGTGAACATCAGCAAACATATTCTGACAGGAAAATGTACTTATTTTGATCTACTTTCTTCAGAAATGAGAAGTAAGCAACTTGACTAGTGCTAGGTTAAGAATATCAACACTATATTATAGAATATCATTTAATTAAAATAAGCTTCTGGTTACTGCAGAGCTCACCACTATACACCATTTATGACTTTTATTTTTAGCCTTCAAGCAAGCCAAGCAACTGAATGTGAAGATGTGGAATGATCCACTGAAAACTGACTTGTTCCAAGTTGGACTTCTCCAGTTAACAAATGTTAAATAAAAAATGAAAAATTCTTACTGTAAAAAAAAGCAAAGATTTATGATACCAGAACTGTTCAGAAAGGCTTCAGGACTTCTCATAGTTTGTTTCTTATACACTACATAGAGGTGACCTCAGCCTGGTCTGAAAGACAACGATTGATCCAGTTCTGTTTCAAATTCAATGGTTGAAAGTTGGAACACAACTGGGGAGGCTACCAGCAGATCAGACAGTTTAATACAACAAATAAACATTAGTAAAAAGTGATTAACGCATTAAACATCATGTTTAAAGATTATGAAATAAGTTTTACCTCACTATAAGATGATGTGAGCTATTACTTTTCTTCATAAATAAACTTGATAAATATAATAAATAGATGTTGTAGCTGAAAAATGCAGTTCAGGTCTTTGATAAAACTAATATTTTTTTTTTCAGATTAAGATATTTTCTTGTAATACTGAAGGCTTTGTTTATGCCCTCAAATGTCCATACAATTTATTTTACAGTGGTGAAAGTAAGAGAACTTTTAAATGTAGATTACAGAAACATGTAAGAGATATATAAAAAAACATAGCAGAAAGTATAGTTGCTGTACATTTCAAACAGTACCGTCAAAGTAGTGCTTCACTATTATAGGGTATCATTTTGGAGCAGGAGGTTAAATTTGGTGAGGATAATTTACTTAAAGATGAATTATTGTAGAACTGTACAAAGGAACTATATATATATATATATATATATATATATATATATATATATATATATATATATTAGTATATGATACTTTATCAACTAAAGGTTTGAATGTGGAGTGTATTTGGTAGTGTTTAATTTGATTTATCTTTTAATATATTAATTTTTAAGAGTTAGTTGATTGTAATTTAAGTACAATTGCTTGATTGTTTTAATTGCTTTATGTATAAAAGGTGTAGTTTTGTCACTGGTTCTCTTTTATTACACCTTGAAGACTTTTGACAGAGCACTAGAGTTTAATAAAATGTATTGTTGGTTAGTAGCCTTTTGTTGTTTATTCACATTTGGTTTCTTTGTTTTGTGTTTTTTATAGTATGATAGACAGACAGGTAACTTTATAGATACAAATACATACTTTATATTGAGAGTTAGTGGAAGTAGAAAATATCAACAGAGAGTTGCCACAATCACATTTTCATAGTCCAGTAGACTGTAAACTGAGAACTGCACCTATACACCTGCAGGGTTGCTTGTTACTTAGAACATTTGCTTCACTGAGCATAAGATCTGTTGTTACTATTAAGATTAACATTATAACATTAACTCTGATTGACTATCTAAGAGATAGCTTGCAGCTAGAAATGTATTAAGGGTCTTTGGTACATTGAGCTTGATGCTGTGGGTTTTAAAGAAAGCATGTTCCAGTTTTATGTATTTAAAAGATAACAAACATAGAATGTTATGGCAGAATGATTCATTATTTTGCAGATTCATGTAGTTTTGTTGTTTATATCTGCCTTGTAGAAATAAAATAAAGAGCATATGCTTAATACTACACTTGTTCATTTTCATATTTAGCACACAATTTTGCATTTCCATTTATACGAAGTGGGTTCCACAAAGTATAAATCTTAAGGACTTGCTTCCAATCTTACTTAATACCACCCATTAGTAAGTGTTATGTCACACAAAAAGTAATAGAATTCTAAACTAGGAAAATCTGAACTTGTAACTCTTCAGTTTTGTATTTCATTATCGTAAAATTTTGGTTGTACTTGTGATATTTTAACTTTGAATAGTCCCTGTCATTCATAGAAGATTCTCATAGCTAAAATATAACAAAGACATTAACTTATCGACTATCAACAGTACATTTTTCTGGAGAATCAAGAAAACAATACTTATTTTTATTACACATGATTAGACCTATGGCTAGTGAAGTGTTTTCAGAAAACAATTTAGAGAGTTTGGAATACTTTGTATTTAGAATTTTAAATCAAAGTATTTTCCAGGTATTTATGAAATTAACTAATAATGGGATAGCCCCCTAAATACTATTCATCTCAGTTGTTAACATAGACAGATATCTTAGCAATAGAAACAACATTCTGGATATAAACTACAACAAGGAGGTTTTAATTCACTCATTGAATGAACAAATAAGTTATGGATTGTGGTGTGTCTGTATCTAAGTACTCAGCTTCATCCTTTCCTGCATTCTGAGAAGCATCTATGTAGTAGACAAGGTATGCAGAGTTTTGTAGTCTTTATTCTTACCTGGACATTAACGCCATCTCATATAATCTTTCTTTTTCTTCAGGTCCTAATATTACATTTCCCATTATTTTTTAAGTAAAATTCATACCAAGTAATTTGAATTGCTTTGGTGATCTGTGGGTTGATGAGAGCTTGGATGACTAGTTTAATTTTGCTTTCCTAATTGTTTTGTAGGAACTGATGCTTTTTTGTGAAGTCTTGAATTTCTCTAAACTATAGAAAATAAACTCGCTCTATGTTCTGAAAGATAAACTATACCACACAAGGCAAAACCAAATAACTGGTGTACATTTCCATACGGTAGTGTTATAAACTTCATTGCTGCCTCATTCCCATCATTTTGCTTTTTCCAATACAATGCATTTCCCAGAAGAAATGGTAAAATTGTTAGAGCAATAACATAATGTAAGCAGCTTTGTCCTGGATACCCTTGATATCACAGAACTTGTTCCCCTTGAAGTGTTGCTTTATATATATATATATATATATATATATATATATATAAAATGAAAATATTTGTGAAGTCTTGATATGCATCTATATGATTATCTCTAATCCTTTTCTCTCTCTGTCTCACTCATTCTATATATACTCACTCCACATTCTTCATCCTTATTTGTTTTCTTTTTTCTTGCTCAGATTCTTCCTTTGAGTTATCCATGCAACCTCTTTCTGAGAGAACACAAAGAAGTTTATTTTCTCATAAAACAAACCTCAATACACCATTTACCGAGGTAACCTGATGAAGTATAGTCTACTTCCTCATTATATCTCTATAATGACAAGGAATGCACCATCTGCCCAGACACATTTACATGTAAAAATATTTATAAGGCGGCTTACTCTATCATTACCATGGCAACAATAACTATCATAAGAAATAAACTATAGTTTAATTTGCATAGGCACTACTAAATTGCCTCACATATTTATGACTTAAGAATACATAGATCCTCAGATAAGGAGCTCATATCCCTTTTATCTGTTTTTCCATCTAAACAGTTCTCTCCTTCATATACTGAGACATAGTCATACTTCTCTTTCCTAAAGCTGCTTGCAGTATAGTTATGGTATATTACTTACCATGACTATATTTCTACAGCTGTGTTGTAACAGTTTATAGTTGTCATAGTCATTTTAAGTTTGTCTCTTCTCTCTCTCGCAGTCATTCATTGGGCTTCACACATTACCTGTTATACTTTATTTTTATATTAAAAAGCTCAGAAGACATAAGATATCAAATCATGGTTCACCTTCTTCTAATTTCGTATTCAATGCATATATGAATAGATTGATAAGAAAGCCTTGTTACTTAGGCTATTTCTCTTAGAAAGAACATTTAAGTGAAACAATCAGTCAAGCTAAAACTGTTGTTTTACAGAAGACACATCTGTCTAAATCGGACCGTTTAGAACTAAATAGATGAGATTACCAGTTAATACCAGCTGCTTCACATAATTATGATAGAAGACGTGGCAGAAGGGGTGGGATACATTTCTTGATAAGACATGATCCTGTTAGAGCAGAACTCTTACATCAGTACTCAGATAAAACAAACTGCATGCTATTAGCTACAATTTAACTGGAAGGTCAGGTAATTACTATAATAAATATATTTCTACATCCTGGGATGGGTGATAAGCAAATTAAAGCACTATTTAAATAAATTCATGATGTTATGCAAATGCATGTAGTTGTCATAGAGAAGTTCAACTATATGGCAAAAATAAGTGATTTCTGGTGCAGATAACACAACTGGGCTATCAACCTTGTGCAGCTTTATAGCTTTGGGTAGGTACATTTACCAGAGGTGGTGTAAGATGGATAACACTATATTTCTGTTCATTAAACTTCACCCATTCTTTTTTTAATCCATCCTAAGCAAAGCAGAACTGACAAGCTATATATTGCATTCATTGATTTATTCTCCAGTTACCTTTAAAATGTTCATAATTTTTCCATTTTATCTAGCTTATTTAATCATTATCAGTTTATTTTTTCAGTAGTGCTCTGATTAACAGAACCACCAAAAATCCAGAAATTTCCATAATCATCATCCCATTTCAAAGAACTGATTGTATTTACCATATCTAAATAAACATATTTAAATGTTCTGGTTCTTCTACAGTTGGTTGAGGTGAAGTTCACTGAGCATCAGTTGTCTGCCAGAGGGGAAATAAAACATTGAGAGGCATAATGTTGAATGATGTTTTCCATAGGAAGCCACTGCTAGTAAAATTTCTAAGTATGCTGCAGCAATGATTAATTTTGGGGTGAAGATTCCTCCCATCTTCCAGTTGATCCAGCCATGGAGTTGGTATATATAAGATTGGGGCAACAGGGACTTGTCCTAAATGATGGGGAGGTGGTGCAGGGGGGCTTGTGCCACTGTAAAAATGTTTAAAGTTAAATGTTTTGCTCTTCTGTATATTGGGCATTATTTTTCTATATTTTAGATCATCAGCTTTGTGGAAGTTGGTGATTCATTGTTGAATCAAATGTTTAATAAAAAAACAAAAAGGCATGCTCCTTGGTGAACTGTGTGAAACCTGACCATTGTGTTTATCTTTTTTGGCTTACAACCAAATGTTTATTAGATGATATGCTAAAAAGTTGAGAATTAATAAAATGACACAGTGGTATGAGGAATTATTTGACCATTTACTTTGTACAATAACTAACAAGCACAGATGCCTACATTTTCAAAGATTTCATCATGGTTATAATTAAAAGTACAATTCAGCAACTCACATGCATGTTTCTACCTAACTCATAAGACTACAACAATAGCCTTCCAAAATAAATTAAAGGATCTTTTTAATATCAAAAGAAGTAATAGTGATACTGATGGCCATTCAGTACTTAAGATTTTGAAACATACTATGTTGCCATGTATGTTAAAGAATGCCCACCATCTGCAGGTCTCATATGAGACAATTTTTTCAGTTGCTCTGACTTTAATCTTATTCTTTGGAACTGTAAACACTAGCTCAGTTAAATTAAGTGTGATCTTCAAAAGCACATTTAACATCCTAAATCTAGTAAAGTACCAGCACCTGATGGAATTCCATCACAGATATGTAACTTACTTCTATAAATACATCTGGACATGAAGATTATAATGTACTTCTAAGCAAGAGAGCCTACCCAAGTCTTGGAAAAACCTCTATGGCATCTGCAAAACTTAAACCTTGTAAAGATATCATGAAACGGAATACATTCATTTGATCAAGGTAACATTGCTTGATCGGGTATAACAACGAGTGTTATCATCAAATTTTTTATTGCCAAATGGTTGGAATGTCATACAAAACACCGAATGCGACATTTCTGACCACTCTACCACCTAAACAAGCACTACCATGGGTCAAAAAGGGGGGGTGTATTTTGCGATTCTCAACAATTGCGATCACTTTTTTAAGGTTTTGCTGCACTGCTTTTGACCATATTCTGATCGACCATCCACCGGCCAATCAAATGCATGTATACCCATGAAACATCTCACTTACAGGTAATAATCCTTTACTAATACTGAGAGAAAACTGTGTACCTAAAATTGGTTAATTGGCTTGAACATTTCGTTCTTATACTAAAACGCCAGCACCAGTATGAGTTTATTACTGGCAGGCAAACCAACAACAGCATAAAGGAAGCATTAACTCTGACAGAGTTGACCAACTAAGCTGAAAATCTTCAAATTCATATCAGGTGCTATTAAAACTTTCAATACTCTTAGATGACATGTTTTATTGACTGCCCTACAGAAAATGAACTTCCCAGTTGAATTTCAGTATTTTGATTTGGAACATATACACTATTATTCTGTGACTCAAACATAACTAAAATATGTTCAGTACTGGGAGTTCAAAATGGCCACTGTTCTGTGAGCACTGCTATCACCTAGGTCTCGATATACCCTGGATTAAAACAAACCCAGAAGGCAACGCAGAATTAATAATACAGAAATAACTGTAGATATTTACTGCTAATATCATCCAGCAAACAAAAGAGGAAGAAAAAGTGACAGATTCAACTCAGAAACAGCAGGATTAACTAAGATTTCTGAATAACAGCTTAAGCAATGTGCTACTAAAGCCCTGCATCTGACTGCAAGACTGGTAAAACACTATACAGCAAGATGTCAAAAGAGGAAAATAATATGGAAACAACAACAACTAAGACCAAATTCTCCGTACTAGCCTCACCTGAGAAAGACACAACTTCAAAAAGACAAAAGACAACTAAACAAACTGACAACTCTAAAAATACAAATAAATCCAAGACAGACCAGCCAGCTAATCTGGAAGACATAAAATCTGCCTTATTACCTATCCAGCAAGCATTAAAGGACTTATCATTACAATTTCAAACCTTTGGTGACTCATTCAGCCAAATAATATCCAGAATGGAAAAATCTGAGTCCAAAATAATAGAAAATGAAATAAAATAGACTCTATTTCTCAAAAAACTGATGCCCATGACAAAGAAATACAAAACTTACAAGCAAAATTAACAGACCTGAAAGCAAGATCTCGAAGGAACAATATCATCATCAGAGGAATACCTGAAACTGTACTTCATAACAATCTAATACCAACAATCAAGCAAATAATAAATTCCCTCCTAGAGGAATCTGAAGAAATGCAGCAAATAACAATAGAGAGAGCCCACAGAGCCCTGAGGGAAATGCAAACATCACTGAAACCAAGACCTGTCTATATTAAAATATTAAACTACCAAGATGTAAATAAAATCATACTGGCAGCAAAGAAAAAAGGCACACTCACCTGGAATAATAATAAAATCTCCTTTGCTCAAGACCTCCCAATACAAATAAGACAAGCAAGACAACTACTATCTCCATACTGCAGGTTCCTAATAGAAAAAAAAATCAAATTCCAGATGAAATATCCAAATCAGTTAATCTTCTACATCAAAGAGGTTAAATACATGGTCACTAACCCCAAAGAGGCAAAAGAGACATTCTTGGCTGTTTTCAAGCAAATTCCACCTTCAGAAGTGAAATAAATCCACAAAAAAAAGATAAAGGTCCCTTGGATGAAAAAATGACCCCATTCACGAGCACTCTAGCTGGGATCCAACTCTGAAATCTTCCCCTTGCTGTCTAGGCCCTTGGGTCATTGATGTGAGCCATGAGGAACACAGGAAAGGGAAGTACAGCCTGGGTGGGAACCAAAAATGAACTGCTGTTAACGATGCACGAATATAGAAAGAAAGTTCGCATCTCGGATATTGGCTTGCAAATTCAGTCCCCCTAGGCTTTTGATGGCTTCATTAAGAACAGTCAGACAAAATGGATTTCAGCAAGCTCCAAAGGATTTTACTTCCTGAAAAATGAAAATTGATCTGCACCAGCTAAAAGAAGAAAGCTGCACCATAGATGGCAACCAACCTGCAAGCAAAACCTTGAAGAAATAAGGTACTGTTGAACTGAACCATTCACTAAAACAGTACACCCAGTACTGTGTAGGTGAATGAAACTCCAGTCTTAAATAATAGGCAAGAAATAAACTGTCAGAATTATGCTAGCTCATAGATTAATATTGGGAAAAAAAGGGAAAAAATTGTTAAATGTTTTATGTAAATACTAGAAATGTGTTAAAAGATCCTGGAGAGAAGTAATCTCAGGAAATTAATAAAATAACCTAACAATCCTGGGATAATGTAAATATAGCCTTAATATGTCAACTATAGCAGAAGGACTGTTTGGCTAAGCTGTTTTTCTTTTTTTTTTTTTTGTCTCTCTATACTTCCTACTTCTGTTAAATAGGTGCCAAGTATATATTTTATAACCCACACAGATTGATGTGGAAAAACATCACTATAGGCACCAAAGAAGGCCGAAACCTGAATAAGTAAAGGGAGAAAAAGAAGTCAAATGAGAGAAAAATGTAAAAATGACAAGATTGATTGTTTAACAATATTACTATGGTACACATATTGCTATAATTTATTGAGGAATGTATATTAATATGCTGTTTTAAAAATACTATTAGAAAGAATTAGTCACAAGACAAAAACAATACATGCTGTACCTTAAAGGCAATACCATCACTGTATAAATAATATGTTGGAAGAGGCTAGGGATATTAAGTAGCAGTGTTTGTTGAGGGAACTAGTTTGTTCAGCTTTGTCCACATTGTTTATAGTAACACAGGGGGGATACTATGGAGTAAATCTATATCTAAAAAGAAAACACATTCCAAGATTAGACGTAAAGGTAAACCATATAATGAACCTTCATTCCCCCCCCCCGATTATTCCTGGTCCAGGGATATAGTGGTTAGGCACAGAGTAGGGTCGGGGATAAATAGATGCTTTCCTAAACCATCACACAGTAACACATACAAAACTAACAAAACAAAACTAATATACATGGCATATCTAAGGAATACACCTAATAAATAAATGTGGGAAATAGAATCATGGAATGTTAAAGGGCTCCAAAACAAGAAGAAAAGAAAACTATTCTTACACCTTACATTAAAAACCACAGCCAACCTCATACTAATACAAGAAACACACTTGACTGCAGATCAATGGGCAGAAATTAGCAGAAAGAAATGGATAAGTCAAATTATAGCTTCAGAGGGGAAAACAAACAGTGCTGGGGCTGCCATAATAATAAAAAAACAATTTAAGGAAAAAATACTTAAAACCAAAGCTGACAAGGAGGGAAGATGGTGTTACGTAACATTTAGTAGTCCTACAATACCAAAACCTATAATGGTACTTAATGTTTACGCACCCTGTAATAACCAACAACACTTTTTTATGTCATTATACCCAACCTTAAACCAATTTAAAGATCACTACCTAGTGATTGGAGGTGACTGGAATACATATCAAAACCCAGAAAAGGATAAATCTAATCTGACCAAATCACATAATAAACAAGCCACATTAGCCCTTAATGAACTCAAACAAGATTTCAAACTACATGACCCTTTTAAACATGGGAACAGTGCAGATAAAACAGGGAAATTCACATTCTATTCGCAATGCCACAAAATGTGTTCAAGGATAGACTTCTTCTTAATCTCTGACATATTCATTAACATGGACCCAACAATAACTATACATACCAGGTTCTTTTCAGATCACTCCAAAATCACACTGAACATTAACTGGGACAAAAAGATATATTTAGAGAATAGGGGTCATAATTGGTCTTTAAACCCTAATTTACTTTCCAAAATAGATGTAATAAAAGAAACAGAAGCAATACTAAAAATAGCTCTTACAAATATCACTAACTCCCAAGTACCAACTGACATAGAATGGGCTGCAACAAAAGCACAAATCAGAGGATTGTTTATCAAAAAAGCAGCATACTATAAAAAAATACAACTGAAAGAGGAGCATATACTGAAAGGGAAAATAGAGCATCTTGAAAAAGAACTAATAAATAACCCTAAGAACCAAACAGAAGCAGAACTTTTAAAACTGCAAAGGGATCTATATATGTTAGAAACCAGGAACCTATCTTTCTATGAAGCCAGAATGTTAGCCACTTACGCAGAAGAAGCTCAAATACCATCTAGAGCTCTGGCCAGAATTATCTGCCAACACAAAAATGCCTCCAATATATCAGAAATAAACTACAGAGACAAAAACTACACAAAAAATGAAGACATTATTAAAACATTTGAACAAATATACTCTCAAATATATGGAGCACAAATACTACAAACCTCAAAGGAAGATAGAACTCTTTCTTCAAAAACTGAAATTCCCTAAACTCAATTTAGACCAACAAAAAAAAACTAACTGAGCCGATATCCATCAGTGAAATTATTACAACAATCAAACACTTAAAAGTGCATAAGGCTCCGGGTTCAGATGGACTCGCATCAAAATTTTACAAAGCATTTTCCCCCTTGATAGCCAAACTACTATACTATACACTGAATTACATAATAAACTATAAAATAAATGATATCCACTTTAATGCCTCTAAAACTATATTTATATTAAAAGAACACACAGACCCCAAAAACCCCAACAGCTACAGACCCATCTCCCTCTTAAATATAAATACTAAAATATTTACCTCTACACTTGCAAACAGAATGAAAAATCTGATAGAAAAAATCCTCTCCCCAGAACAATCCAGTTTTACACCACATAGACAGACTAGTGACAATACATTAACATTAGATGCACTAATATCCTACGCTAACCGATACAATATCAACATGTACACAATGGTAGTGGATGCCCACAAGGCATTTGATAGGGTTAATCTAGAATTCTTACTCCAAACACTACCCTACTTTAATATACCCAATAACTTCATTCAGATCATCCAAACTCTCTATAGCAACCCATACACATCTCTGTATATAAATACAACTTGGTCAAATAGGATCCTAATAAAAAATGGAACAAGACAAGGATGCCCACTATCACCCTTCCTGTTTAACCTATACCTAGAACCACTCTTTCTATACATTAAACAAAATACATATCACAATCCTCCATCAATACACAACTTCAAAATATACCTCACTGCATTTGCAGATGATCTGAACATGTACTGCACTACACCAAATTCAGATATAAACAAAATAATAGCTGCAATTGAACATTTCTCGACTATGTCTAACTACAAACTAAACCTTAATAAAACTAATATTTCACCCCTAAAAACACCCAAACTCATCTCACTAATACCATTGTTAAACACAATAAAAATTAAAGAAGAAACTAAATACCTGGGAATCACCTTTTTCCAGAGTAACAAAGACTTCTACCAACACAATGTAAACCTTAAATGGCAAAATATAATGCAAGACTGCAAAAGATGGAACAACCTAAAACTACCATTCTTGGCCAAAGTATCAATAATCAAAATGAACATTTTACCTAGATTAATGTATATATTCATGACATCACAGACAACAATACATAATAAAATCTTCAAACAAATTCATACCTTCCTAGCAAAATTTATATGGGAGCCCAAAAAAAACAGAATCTCCTATCCAAAATTAACACTCCCCAAAAGCAAAGGAGGACTAAATCTACCAGATTTTAAAATGTACTACTCAATCATTAACACTAACAGAATATTGAGAATAGCTGAACATAACCCGTCAATGGAAAATTGGTCTCCTCTCTGGGTGACAATATATTATAGATATATTAAAGCTCTAGGTTTCAATCCCAAAGCACTTCCATTCCTGAAGCAGAAAGAAATACAAACTTATAACATTATAGAGCCCTTAAAACATTCTATCAACCTAGCACAAAAACTCTTTCAATTCTTGAACCTTAGACATGCCATGACAATACTGCAACCCCTTCATAAAAACCCAAATTTAAAAATAAACAGTAAGATGCTGGACTTAGTCCCTTTTCCCAGACTAAAAGATAAAACAATCCAAGATATCTATCCCTACCTTAACTGTTCAATACAAGAAATGAGGACTAACTTAAACCTCCCTAAATCACACATAATAATCCTAAGACAAATCAAAGAACTGTGTTCCAGTTACCTCCAAAATATTACTATGACCAATAGTGACATAGAAACTTGTAGCAGGCTTTGGAAAACTATTATCACAACAAAGAAAACTATTACCAATTCATATAAAATGATAAATGAAATCAAATACCAGAAGGACCTCCTCTTCTCTAACTACTGGAGAAAAATTAAACCATCCATAGATGATCAGCAAATAAGCCAGGCAATCAATCTAACACTGAAGATTCTACCCCTCAAAAAGTTAGCATACACTCAGCTCATGATCAATAATAATGCTTATTTTACACCTGCAATCCTACACAAATTTAACACATCAAAATCACCTTTCTGCCCACACTGTAAGGACCAGATAGCTGACTTAATCCATATATTTTGGAGCTGTAAATGTGTCTATAAACTCTGGAACTCTCTCAAGGTACAATTACAAAAAACGGGTTATCAAACATCAACATTAAATTGGGAATTCACTCTGTTACACATTCTCCCACCCAACATCCCAAGAAAACAAGCAGATACACTTTTAACAATTTTCCTACTAATGAAACTGTATATAGCTTTTAAATGGCTAGATACGATAAATATCTCTTGGGAGGGTTTTAAACAAGTAGCTATACAACACCTTTTAGCTCATAAAATAGTAATAGATAAAAGAAACAAAAACATGAAATCCACAGAAATTTGGGAACAAACCTTTAACATCATATTAGCATAATTCATCACACAGCAACTTAGAAATACACTATAATGGAACCAAAGAACACATTCAAGTTCAGATATTAAATAATAACTTGGATATTACGAATGTATATACTGTCTATATAACTGTGGAATTAACAATGAAAGCATCTATGTACATAGTGTAAATAGATATGTTGTATGACCTATATCCTGTGGTATTTGACATCAATGTATAACATATGTATATGTGTGTATGTGTATGTATGTATATATGTGTGTATGTATGTATGTATGTATGTATATATATATATATATATATATATATATATATATATATATATATATGTGTGTGTAAGTATGTGTATGTACGTATGTGTATGTATATATATATATATATATATATATGCACACGGTCATGTTGTAAGATGGTTTTTATTTGTGACATTTATTAATGTAAAAATAAAAATAAAAATTATTGAAAAAAAAATAAATAAATATGTTCAGTACTGGTAGATATGCAATAAATAGAGACATTAAGCAAATCTTACTGATTTCACCACAACTGTTTCCATTAGCTATAAAACCTGATCAGGAAAATATGACTCTACTAAATCCCTAACACATCTATTTGCAAATGATATTTTTTTTTTCAGAATTGCTAACAATATATCATTATTTTTTAAAAACTGTGTGCTCTTTACTTGCCCTTTGAAAAAGGACTACCGATCATTAAATTAACTGATGATTCTAAGAAAACTTGCTGTTGGCAAACCATTTCAGCAGATCCACTAAAGCTCTTACTTAATGATCAAGCGCAAAGCTTTGTTTTTAACCATTTCTTTTTTGTTGTAATTATGCCATCATTTTCTAAAGTGGGCATTCTTGTTCTAAAATGTGTAGTTTTTACTTTATTTACTTGAGAGGACCTATATTTATTAAGTTTAATAAACTGATATTTCAGTTTACTGCATGTTAGGCTACTGTCCAATTATTTCCTCATTCCATGTCATCTAGCCCCACCTTCTGATGATGTGTTAGAGCAGAGAAACAATCTTTTGCTGAGTTAACCTGGTCTGTTTAGGTTAGGGAAACACTTGAGATTTCATCATCAAAAAAATAAGTATATTTTGTGTCTCTATTACAATTTTTAAATTGCATTGAATGTGGTGACTGCATTTTTTTCTGCTTTTTTCCTGCTGTGACTGCCTATTTTCTGCACTTGTTTTCGACTGTATTTTCAGCCTAGTCAGCATAGTCTACATTCAGACCTGCTGAATCTGGCCTGCTTTTGTTACTCTGGAGCACTAAACCAGCCATCTTACATTAAGAAAGGCTCCCCTGCAACCCTGTGACAAAAAAAGTGTGGCTCCAACCTTGTCTGAGTTGGGGATTGGTAGAGGAAGGTTCACTGTGTGCAAACATCTTGAAACACAATTTTTCCCTAGACACCTGTCAGTGGACCCCTCACAAGCTTCTTTGTTGCACTAAAAGCAACTGAGGATGGCACAGTGGTGCAGCGGTAGCATTGTCGCATCACAGCAAGAGGTTTTCTGGTTTGATTCTCAGCTGGAGTGCCTTCTATGTGGAGTCTGCATGTCCTCCCTGCATTCATTTGGGTTTCCTCTGGGTGCTCCGGTTTCCTCCCATGTAACAAAGATATGCATCTGGAGCCTTTCTCCCCGGGCCTCCACTGAAAATTGGCTTTGTACCAAGTCGGACTTTCCCGGTTAACAAATATTAAATAAAAAAATAACAAGTCGCTCACTGAGCAGCATTGCCACACCTATCATCCACAACCCTCAATTTAACAACTCTTGATAGCCCTAGTGCAAAAACTGATCAATGTAGCACACTTCTTTCCCTAAAGGTTTATTAGTCCTTGTGCAAAAACTGGTCAATCTAGCCTACTCCTTTCCCTAATAACTCATATGGTAGAAACCTGCTATAATGGACAGATAGCTTCCCATCATTTCTCTAGCCAGCCTGATTGACATGAAATACTGAGGTAATGTAGTAATTGCCACATGTATTTTGATAATCATTTACTCCTACAGCAAATAAATATCATGTGTGAGAGATGTAAGTACACTATGAAACTGGAATCACTTGTCTCGTGTAACAACAAACCGGATTCCAAACAGGTTGTCAGTACACATTCTTCACCTCTCACATAAACTGAAGGTGACTCATAGACTCACGGAATTACTCACTAGAAGTCAGAGACCTCCCAAATGTAAGCAATGTGCACAGACTGTTACACAATTAGAAACCACTACAAATAACACACACAAATGTATCTTAACAAATAAGCCCCTAAGGTAAAACGCCTCTAAACCAAATATCCTGGTCATAGGCAACTCCATACTGAGACACACACATGTTCCCCTCACCAGACTGGAAAAGGAGAAGGTTACAGTTAGCTGCCTGTCAGGTGCCAGGATCTATCAGATCATGCATGCACTCAAGTCACTCAACAAGTACCATTATGAGTTGGTCATAGTTCATGTTGGGGTGAATGACTTGAGATGTATCTCCCTGGACTATATGAAGAGAGGCATGACTGAACACTCAGCGTATGTGTCCCAGGAAGGTATGACCCTAGCCCTAAGCAGCATTCTACCTTCTCCCAGGATGATGCCACAGTATAAACAAAGAGTGATCAACGTCAACAATTGGCTTAGCTTCTGGTGTCAGTCCAGTGGGATCCAGTATCTGTCATCCTGGGATGAAATGCTGACTGGCCACTCTGCTTTGCCAGAGATGGTCTGCACCTGTCTCTTTTAGGCTTTTGGTTACTGGCAAAAGCACTTGCCTCCTTCATAGTGCCTTTTTTAGGCAATGTCAAAACAACAACATTTTTGATATAGCAAAATGCAACCGAGGCAAATTCAAGGTTCTGCTGCTTAATACTAGATGTCTAAACATGAAGCTGTACTCCCTGGAAGCACTCCTCACCTTGGAAGATGCTGATATCTGTGCAGTCACTGAGATATGGTTCAAGGCCACAGAG
This sequence comes from Protopterus annectens, assembly GCF_019279795.1. Lineage (NCBI taxonomy): Eukaryota > Metazoa > Chordata > Ceratodontiformes > Protopteridae > Protopterus > Protopterus annectens. Next base: position 1,352,427,944 of record NC_056731.1, read on the forward strand.
AGTACCTTGGCTGTGTAAGGCTACAATACCTTTCACACATTCAGACCTCAAAATAAGAGTAAAAGAACCAAAGGTGGAGGAATATTCATCTTCATTAAAGCCAAGTACACCTCAAGAGTGGTCAAACAGTATGACTTTCTCATAGCTAGCTATAGATCCCCCAGAGTGAATCAAGAAAAGCACACAGCCTACCTGGACTTACTGGAATCACTTTCCATACAGCCCAACACCTTAGTTATGGGTGAGTTCAACTATCCTTACATCAGCTGGGTGATATTGCAAATACATTAGTTTAGGGGGTGCTGGACTTGGTTAATTCAAGTGCTCTGGAACAGATAGTCTGCACCCCAATAAGGGGCCCATATGTCCTATACATAGTACTCATCAATATGGGGAGTCACTGCAATCCCCCCTGTATTATGCCTTCCCTGGTACAGTTGGACCATAAAACTCTAGACAAAATACCCTACCACGTCATAGTTATCTATAGGTCCCTCACCATGAACCAAGAAAAGTGCACCTCCTACCTGGACTTACTGGAATCACTTTCCATACAGCCCAACACCTTAGTCATGTGTGATTTCAACTATCCTTCAATCCAGTGGGTGATACATATGAGTGCAAATACACTAGCCTAGGGGTTTCTGGACTTTGTTAATTCAAATGTGCAGGAACAGATAGTCTGCACCTCCACAAGGGCTCAAATATCCTATACATAGTACTCACCAACATGAGGGATCACTGCACTCCCCCCTGTGTGATACCTTCTCTGGTAAGTTCGGACCATAAAACTGTCTCGTTCAAAGTAACTACTAGACCTGGCACCCTCACAGGAGCAAAATAAAAACTGAGAAACATTTCCAAAGCTAACTTCAGACTATTAAATGATGGTATAAAATGTTTTATACCCCCCCCACACTCACAGACAGCAACGACTCCTAAGCAGAAGCATACGCAGATGCCCTGTACAAACACTTAAGCAGCTGTATAGACTTAGCTGTACCTGACTGGGTCAAATCCAGGTCCTACCAAAAAACAAACTTACCTGGTGGATCTCAAGTATAAACAGTTTATATAACAAGATGAAGAAAGTGATATCTAAAAATAAGAGGGAACTCAGAAGAGAAAGAATGTCCTTCTCAGCTTAAACAAGCAAATCAGAAATCTTGTGAAATTCCCTAAAGCTAAATATGAAAGTAAAATAGCGTCCCTAGCTAAGGATAATCATAAGGTATTCCTTAATTATGTCAAAACCTAAAAGGGAATGCCCCACTTTGTGCAGAACTGGCAATAGATGGAACTACTCATACTGCAACAGAGGAGATCATCAAACAGATAGCTGATGGATTTGGTGCAAACTTCATCCCCTGGCCCCACCAGCCATACCCCAAAGCATACCTGATGCCAGTCATATGCTTAGTATCTCTAGAGGTTAGGTATTATCTGTGCTCTCCAAGGCCAAAAACATAACCTGAATGGGACCAGATAACATCCCAGGATGATTATTAAGCAATCTTAAACAGGACCTAGCAGACCTACTTAGTGTTCTCTTTGCTCTCTTTAACCATAGCCTGAGAACTGGCTTTGTTGCAGCAGAGTGGGGAATAGCAACAGTAATCCCCTTGCACAAAGGGGGGGGGGGCATCAACAGACTCATGGAAAGAATCACCATGGACCTTATAAACAGGGACATAGGTGACCTTTAAACTCTAGACCCAACCCAATTTGGCTTCATTAAGGGTAGATCATGCTTATTAATTGTGGTGTACTGCTTTGAGAAAGTCATCAAAGCCCTGGATGAAGGTAAGACACTGCATATTGCCTATCTTAACCTGGCCTAGACTTTGGACACAATTCCCCCACTCAGGTATCATTGAAAAACTCTCTCAGTTAGGGATTAACCCTTATGTCACTAGATGGGTAGCCAATTGGCTCACAGACAGAACACATACTGTCAAAGTTGGTGACTCCATCTCTACCAGTAGTCCCTTAACCGGTGGCATACCACAAGGTTCTATGCTGGGTCCTTTGCTGTTTGGAATCTAGTTCTCAGAAGTCCAGGCTAAATTAGATGGCCTTTGGCTTACCAAGTTCATTGATAATTGCAAATTGGATGCAACCCCAGTGATGCTAACATACTACAGGAAAAGCTAACATAGACAAAAGTTTGGTGCCAAAGCTATGGTCTAAAACTAAAAGCAAAAAAGTGCATTATTATTCCCTTTGGCAAAGTAGAATTCCTTACTAATTACACTATTGACAACACCTCCCGAAGCTCAAACCCGGTGGTGCAAAACCTATGAACACAGGTAGATAGCATTCTGAACTTTGACTGGCAAGTTTCCTATGTGGTAAGGAAAGCATTCTACATTGCACATCTCATAAGTAAGGGCATCGCATCCAGGTCTAAGGATATTATAGCCCCACTGTACTCAACCCTCATTAGATCACTAATAGAGTACAATGCGCTCTTATGCATGTACCTCAACAGACACCTGCAGCAGCTGGAGAGACAGCAGAGGTTCCTCATCAACAAAATATAGGGCCTCTAAAACATAACATATGTGGACAGATTAAAAGCCCTGTCACTGTACCCTGTGTCATATAGACTGCTGAGAGGAGACTTATGCCTGGCCTACAGTGCAATCTCCAACCCTGCCTGATAGAGATGCTTCACATACACAAATTTAACTTCTCAAGAGTCACTTGCTCTAGGGATCTTAACCTAGCTTGTGACATTAACAGAACATATTGGAGGGACAAATATGTCTCCCAGAGACTGCCACTTCTCTGGAACAAACTTCCAATTCATGTGAAGCAGAGCTCCTCACGGACCCTATTCAAGTGCAACCTGGACAAATGGATTAGAGACCATAAGTTCACTCTGAGGATGACACCCATGTTCCTCATGGACAGGGGGAGTCAGTGTTGACCATAGACTAGCTCTGCAAAATACATTCACTTAATAAGGACAGATGGGGCAACTTGAGATTAACATGGCCAAGCTTGTAAGGCCTCTAGGGCCGCTAGCCAAGTAACTTCCTATGAACCTATGAACATATGTAGTGGTCCAGCATGTCTTCTCTAGTCTGCAACAGCTTTTATTATGAAGTAGACAGAATGTAGCACAGTCAGACACCCAGTCAAGCAATAATATTAAAAATAAATAAATAAATAAATGCAGATATATTCAAGTGAAAGGTAACACAAATAAGATGGAATAGGATAAGATTCCCAGTAAGGTGTCTAGTGTTTAGCACACTGTGTAATAAAACAGAAGTAAAACTAATAACCAGTGGACTTTAGGGAGGAAAACCATTAATGTATAAAATTACCTCAATCACAGATGGACTGTACAGTGCATTTCTATGCTATGCCACAAGGAATTTGTGCTGAAAAGAAAGCATTCACAATACTTTGAATCTGTAAAAAATGAAGCTGAAGTAAAATGATCATTCAATAATAGACAACTATTTACTACAGTGTGATAGAGTGTGTGTTATGCTAAGGTGTCTAGCAGATTTTAAATTTGATAATTCCACAAAGGAGCACTTCATTTTGCCTTCTGTCTGTACCTCTCAACTGTCCCTTATTTTGCCTCATAGGTTTACCCTGTCCCTCATAAAGGTTTTGAATTTCTGATAAATCACTGAGAACTGCAGTCAGTCAATAATGCCTGACAGTGTTTCATGCTTCCTATTGGTCAAAAAATACACGTTGATGCAAATTTTCGGTGAATCAGAGACGTATTTCATAGGTTGGTTCATAGGTTCATAGGTTGGTACTAGGCTATCAGCCCTAGGGCCTATACAAGCCTAGCCATAACAATTCCCTGGCTATTTCTTCCCACATTATTTACTTTCCTGGACCCCTGTCTAGCAGGGCGACTGACGTGATCCCTGGGGTGAATTTCCTTTCTCCCATCGAATCATCAAGGTTCCTCTTGAAGAGGTCCAAAGAGGCACTCTGCTTGACATGTATGGGCAATCTATTCCAGAGTCTGGGGAGTCTCTGGGTCAAGAACCTATCCCTCCAGCATGTTTTGTTTATTGTGATGACAAGGTTTAGATCCCTGGAGTGTGTAGCTCTGAGGGATTGGGATTTCTTTAAGTGTAGCATGTCCAACAGCTCTGGGTTTGACATGGCCTTGTATGTTAAGCAGAGATGGCCTCTGAGTAGACGATATGCGACAGAGTATAGCTGGAGTTTTTTAAGGCGGTCAGCGTAGGGCATCTGCTTTAGGCCTGTGATTCTTTTAGTGAGGTATTTCTGAGGCCTTTCCAGTTGTTGCAGATGTCTTGAGAGGTACATACCAAATGGGGCGTTGTATTCTATAATGGGTCTAATGAGGGATGAGTACAGTGGGACAATGACCTCCTTTTTTCTGGATGAAAAGCCCTTCATGATGAGGTGTGCCACATAGAAGAATTTCCTGACTGTTGTGGCGATGTGGTTATCGAAGGTGAGACCACTGTCCACCTGTGTCCCTAAGTCTCTTATCACACTTTCTGTGTTTAGTGTACTGCCACCTATATGGTAATTCATGGATACATGTTTTTTCCCAAAGGGGATAACAATACATTTCTTGGCATTGAGCTTGAGCCCATGGCTCTGGCACCAAGCATCTGTTTCTGTAAGGCCCTTTTGTAGATTATCCACATCATTTGGGGATTCAATAATGGCTCCCAGTTTGCAGTCATCTGCAAACTTTGTTAGCCAGAGTCCCTTAGTGTTGACCTGTACTTCAGAGAAGTAGATGCCAAACAAGAGCGGCCCCAGGACTGAACCCTGAGGTACTCCACTTGTCACTTGTCTGGAGCTGGATTTGGAGTCGGCTACTTCTACAGTGTGGCTTCTATCAGTAAGCCATTTAGCAACCCATTGGGTGACATAGGGATTAATGCCCAACTTAGTAAGTTTATCTATGATTCCAGAGTGGGGATGGTGTCAAAGGCCTTGGCAAGGTCTAGATAGGCTGTGTGGACCACCTTACCCTTGTCCATGGCTCTGGAGACTGATTCAAAGAAGTCAATCAGGTTCAGGAGACAAGATCGGCCCTTCACAAACCCAAACTGGGTGGGGTCCAGTGTTTGAAAGTTGCCAATGTCTTTGTTTATAAGTTCCATGATAATACGCTCCATGGCCTTGCAGATAAGGCTTGTCAGACTGATGGGACGGTAGTTTCCGGGATCCAAGGTGGATCCCCCCTTGTGGATTGGGATAACTGTAGCTCTGCGCCACTCAGTGGGCACGAAACCTGAGGTGAGGCTATGATTAAACATGACACTTAGGTGAGGTGCCAGTTCATATTGTAGTTCATGTAGTACACAGCCCGGGATGTCATCTGGTCCCATGGATGCTGCATTCTTGGCTTTAGAGAGTGTGTTTTGTACCTGTGTGGCCGTTATTACTGGAATTTGGCAATCTTCCGGTATTGAGATGGGCCATTTAGGGGGTGAGAGGGGCGTGAAGTTGGCACTGAATTGATCTGCCAGGATATTGGCAATATCCTTCGGATCAGTATATTTAATGCCATTCTGTTTTAGCTCAGAGCAGATCTGAGCATTGCCATTTAGATTCTTGACATAGTTATAGAATGCTTTGTGGCTGTCTTTGGAATCTTTGGCAATTTTATTTTCGTAACTAGCTTTGGAGGATTTTATGAGGCATCTCAGTTTCTTACTGAGGCTAGTAAGGGAGTTTTTGCATCCTGGGATTTTCCTCTTTTCTGCAAAAGTTTCTTCCTTTTGTTGTAAAGTTTGTTTATGGCAGGGGACCACCAGATTGGCTTCCTTTTTTTGGATGAGAGCATTTTGGTTCTATTTGGATGGCACAATTCATGCATGAGTGGATGTGCTCGTACAGTGCCTTAGTGTAGGATTCAGCAGTTGAACTTTCAGTTCCCGTCTGCATGGGTGTCATGAAGTTTGTCACTTCTGACTTGAGTAGCATGAAGTTGGCTTTGGAGAAGTCTTTTATGGTGGTTTCTTTACTGGGGGGTGGGGGTGGGATGTGGATGTTAAGGGTGATTAGCTTATGGTCAAACCTGACTAATGAGGGGGTGACCATAGGTATTTGAAAACTGTTATGGTTTGCGCCTTTCTCCCTTCATTATTTTTGGATTTGTTCATAATTCTTAATCAAAGAAGTTGAGTGTTATGTTACCTTTTTCAAAAGTGCTAACAGTCCTAAGTGTTTTACCAACTTTCAAAGTTGGTAAAGATTTCATTCCTCTATGATTTCTCTTTCTTTTCTTTTCTTTTCTTTTCTTTCTTTCTTTTTTCTGTAACTGGTATTCTGGAAAAATCCAAAATGTAGGTGATTTGCACATCTGTAGTTTACTCCCTAAAAGTGATCAATCCATTGAAAGACAATACTGGTTTCTTAGTTTTCCATCTGTTCCTTACATTGTTTGCCAAGCACTATACACCATACTAAGAATCTTATACTGTTCCATCTTCTTTTCTGTTGTTACCTTTCACTTGACTATAATTGTCTTTAATGATTTATTGTCTGACTGAGTAACTGATTCTGCTTCATTGTGGTTATTTTGTAATAAAATGTGGTGCAAACTACAGAAAACATGCCGACCCATTATAAACTGTTTCTCTCTCTCTCTCCTTGTACATCATCATAAGGCGGAGCTCAATGACATGGAATCAGGAAGTTATTGGGCAGTTGCTCAGTATAAACTAAACTGAAATACCAGTTTATTAAGCTTAATAAATATACGGCCACTGAAGTTACAAAAGTAAAAAAATACACATTTTAGAATTTGAAAGCTGACTTTACAAGTTCAGGGCATAATTAAAACATAAAAAATTGTAAAAAAAAACCTTTGGAATCGATATTTAAGTAATTGGAAGAAATGATCCTGCAGTTTAAATAGTACCACTTTAACTCAAAATAAACCTGGAACATTGTATAAAAATGTTGAGCATACCAGAACTAACTTTCTAGATACGATATTTTCTAATAAATCCACGTGGAAAACTATATTTGTTTGCCTAGGTCCATAATTTCATAATTCATGGAACAATATCTAGCAGTTGTGTTTAGAGAACAAGAATTGTGATGTAAATAATATGATAGAATGAGAACCTGCTAAAAGTATTAAGCAGAACTATCTTTGAAAAAACAGCAACTTTTAGTCACTATATCAGAATTCAAATAGCTTGGTGCAGTACTTTCACATTTTAAAGACATAATCATCTCAGCTTCTGCTATGCCTTACTGGATACCTATTTGTATTCCTTAGTGTGATATAGGTCTAATTTTGCTCCCCAAAATAAAACTTTAGTAAGCTGGAAGTGTATATAACTAATGTTTTGGTCAGATTTTCTTCGAAAAAGATGTACTTTTAAGTATACACAAAATAAACTGAAGTTGCAAATGAAATACTGGTTATACATTCACCAACGAATACAATTTGTTTTATTTAAAGTAAACAGTATTCCTCGACAATACATGAATGAAATTCCAAATATATCAGAATTACTGATGAAACTCTGCAGCCAGGAATGGAGTTCCAGAATTATTGTCCCAGTGTTTTTACAATTATGCATTTAAAAACCGGTTCACGTTTTAAAAATTTATGAAAATCTAATCCAAAATCTTGTAGATGCCAGTTGAAGCATGAGCCTATGTGCTCTGTCATTGCTAACTATTTATAGAATTCTCTCTCTGATGTCCACACCATCCCTTTCAGCACATTGGGCAATGAGCATTCTCTAGTACTCATTGTTTCTGTAGTGGTTACGTGTTTTATGGGGTCGGCTTGCTAGCCCGAGGCTCAACTCTCCTCAGTGAGGGTGTACCACACACTCGCACACACGCTCACACCTAGGGCCAATTTAGAGTGTCCAATCTATCTACTGCATGTCTTTCAAATGTAGGAGGAAACCAAAGCACCCAGAGAAAACCCATGTAAACACAGGGAGGGCATCCATACCCTACACAGAAATCACCCAGCTGAGAATCAAACCAGAAGACCTCTTGCTGTGAGATGACAACACTAACCACTGCAGCACTGGGCACAAATTCAAATGTTCCTTCTGGCATTATGGAAAGAAACTTTATGGTTATCCTAAGATTAGTATTATTTAGTTCCCTTATTCTCCTTGTGGTTCTAATAAATAAATATTTAAAAAAAAACAGCATTAACTCCTAACAATCATCTGGGTCATAGCAACGAAATTAATTACCCACAATTGGACATCCTTGACTCAGTCTGGGATTAAAGAATAAATTCACATGATTCATTCATAGGAGTGTCAACACAATTTAGTCTTGTGACTATCAATACTTTGCCTATACTTACCCACTTACAAGGAGTGCTAGACCAGCTATTCAGGAGGTACATTTGATAATACCTATTCAGTCATCAAGGTTCTGTGTGTAGGATCTTAAGGTGTTGCACTGTTTAACCTGCAGTGACAGCTAATTTCAGAGATGTGAGGTACTGAATAAGAAATCTATCTCTCTATCACCTTCTGTTTATCTGTTAGTGAAGCTCTAGATCCTTGTGTCAAATGTCTGCTAAGCTATTAGACTTGCAAAGATATAGGACATCAAAGAAAACAGGGTTTTTAATAGTATGTAGGGTAAATCATAGATAGGGCTTCTAGCCTCTCTTGACAATAGAACAGAGTTTCCAGTCATCTGCAAATTTAGATAATCAGTAGTCTTGGTTCACAGTTTGGCTATTATTGCAGAAGTTAATGCCAAAAAGAAAGAGTCCCAGTACAGGTCCTGGGAAACTCCAGTGGTTACTTACGTACTTTCAGACAAAGCATATGTCACATAAACTATGCAGATTTTGTCTTTTAGTCAGTTTACTATTAAAGCATTTAGCTTATTTGCAAGATCTGCATGGGACATAGTCATCAAAGACTTTGGTTAGGCCACGATACATTATGTGAAAAGCATGACCATTGTTAACAGCCTATGTAGCCCTCTCAAAGAAGTTGACTAACTTTAATAGCTAGGATCTCCCTTTGGCAAAGCCAGACTTTTGAAGGTCTATTGTAATGAGATTTTTGATATCATAATTGATGAAATCAGTTATGGTGCATTCATAGCTTTGTAGATCAGGAACGTAAGACTGATCGATTGTATAAATACTGGGGGAAGTGGTATGCCCACTGTTGTGGAAGGGCACCACTACTGTGAGGCATTTTAATTAAAAAAAGAAGCCTGTGGATAAACTTAGGTTAGACAATCTGAGGACAGATTCAATGTGGTCATGTTTGGTGCTACTTATTAAGCATCCAGATATTTTGCCAGGTCCCAAGAAGGTAGTATTTATGGTCCTTAAGAACATGTTCCATTGGTCATAATGGGCACTCCCATTTAGGGTAAGCTCTGAGCATTACTGGGTACTGTCTCTTGTTTTCCTAATTCTTTCTTATCCTTAGCTTCAGAAGTTAGCTTATGTTCATGGGTTGCTTTACTAACATTAAAACAATTTGCAGCTCCCAAATATTTTTATACTATTGTTGCATTAGTCATTGGAAAAATCATTTATTTATAAAAAGTACTTTAGAAATTACAGACAATTATTGCTGTTCTGGTTTTAAATGCTGGCTGAAATTGGCAATGACCACTGGAAAAAACAAATTACCTTTTGCTCTGTATATAACTGCTAACTCTTTTTGCATAGATATACCCATGTTTAAAACATCTCTTTAACTGATAAATGCAAATTAAACATTTCATTACAACTTCATAAGAATGTGAGGTAATTTGAACTGTTGACTCCATTCACCTATTTGCATACTTAAGTAAATTTCTCATTATTTTTCTAATGTAAAACATAAAAACGTTCTTACAATAATGTATCATACTAGTGTAATGATATTTAATAATTATATATATATATATATATGTCTGTATCATTATTTATGGATATAGATCTACATATAGGTCCCTATCATAACACTGAAAACTCATTTTACTGAAACTGAAGTGGTCAAATCTATTTCACTGAAAACTCATTTCATAGAAAAGTGTAGAAGTGCATAGAAAACTATGTGATGGTATAATTTCTTACCATAATAGTTATTAGGTAAGTGAGTCTAGCAAGTATGTATGAATTGCAATGGTCAGCATTATGGTGTATCACCAGATTTGTAAATGTCCATGTTTGCATTTGAGCACTGATTCAATATGAGTGCAATGCTTTTTTTTTCTTTTCTCCATGGTTGTGTGATTATGGAGTTAGTATATATAAGTAAGGGGAGGCAGATACCCTCATAAGGGGGTGCATGGGGGCTTCCCCACCCAGGAAAACATGCTTTTCGAATATATTTCTTACGGAGAAGGTTTTCAGTGAAATGAGTTTTCAGTTTAATGAATTTTCTGTGAAATGGGATCGGCCATATGAGTTTCAGTGAAATGAGTTTTGAGCTTTATGACAAAGACCATTTATATATATATATATATATATATATATATATATATGTGTGTGTGTGTGTGTGTGTGTGTGTGTGTGTGTGTGTGTGTGTTTATATAGATATAGGATTATGTAGCAGAATATCAAACACTAAAATGTTCAAAAAGAAAAAAAAATGAGCCCGCAAGATCTTAACACAAAAGAAAAAAAAAATTATGTGTGAGACTTGCCCCTGCACACCCCTTGCTAATTATATATACCAACTTGGAGATTGACAACAGTGGGGAATGGGCAAATTCCCTTTCTTTGATTTTGTGTGATCTCTGAGTTATGTCTACATTTGGTGCACTAAATAGATGGTTGACAGGTGTTAAGATTACACAGTTCTTAGGGTGTGGGATTATTCCCTTTCTTTGACTTTGTGTGATCTCTGAGTTAGTATATATATATATATATATATATATAATTAGCAGGGGGTATGCAGGAGTGCAGTGATACTTACCCTCATCAAAAAAAGCAATGTTTTTTATGTTTTTGTTTTAAGTTTTGTTTGCACTGAGTTTCATTTTTTCTGGTCTTGTATAAAATTGGAAAAGTGTTTATTGTATTTGAAATTTAGATGAATTCTGATTTAATTGAATATATATTTAAGCTAAATGTGTTTTGATTAAATTTTTAGATGTTTTGTGATTAGATTAAAAATTTCTTAAATATAACATAATATAAACTGCAAATACTGATTAAACAGCCAAAGAGGTGACCATAGAACCATTCAAACACCAGATTATTCTTGTCTCCAAAATACTCCAACCATAAACGATAAATAACCATAAACGTAAGAAATTACTCGGCATAAAAAGTTTTTTGTATAAAATAAAATGGATTGTTTTATTAAAGCATGCTACAGGTAAGTGCTTTCACATAAGCTTCATCAGACTGTTAAGATTCAAAACCATCTTCAATTAAAACATTTCATACAAATCAGTCACATGTTAGACAAGCTAATTAAGTACAAATAAACATTTAAAGTTGTATGCTGATTTAAGGTTAGCTAAAATACCTCGCTGAAAATAATAGCAGGTCACATCCCTCCATGGCACAGCCAAAGCCAGTCACAGCTCAACTGGAGTTGCTTTCAATTTAAACAAAAAATATAGTGCATTATTCATTTGAGCACAAATGACTCGAATATCGAAATACACAAGTATAATTATAATGTGCTCATAAATTATATGCATTACTAAACCATGCAAAACAAATAGAACATTACAAAAACTTATCCTTGTCTAATTAACCAAATAATATGTGCTCTTAAAAAATGTATGTATGCGTACTATACTGACATCACCTCTAGAATAAAAATAAAAATAAAAATAGTTGCCACACAACTAACAGAGTGATAAAAGTTTTAAAGCTTGGCTTTGTCATATGTAAACGTTTTAACATACAACGAGCAGCTGAACTAGTATGTTATTATAAAAAATACAAAATACAAAAATGATCGTATTTTCTATTGTCTAACCGCTATGGAACAAATAGCAACACCATTAATCATGGGCACTCAAATGCAGAAAAACAATTCCATTATAGTATGCAGAATATGAAAGGAAATTAATAAAGCAAGATATATATAATATATAGATAACGAATAAAATATCCAAACTGTATGATAGAGGTAAGGCTGATCTGTACCCCTTCAGGCACTGTGCTTTATAGCACTGACTCACCCGAGCTTCATAATATAGTTAAATATGTATAAATTAAGTCAGAAGACTAACAATAAAATCGATGAATTACTCGAAAGCAAATAAAACCAATTTTCTAGATATCTTCAAAAATACTATTCATACCCTTGTTATTGATGATATCCTAAAACCAGAGAGATTATTAGTCATTAAACATAAATCTTAAACCTGCTGTAAGCAGATATGATAGTACATTATGATAAACACAAAATCATAATCTCAAAGGTACCATATCCAACCATTACCATCTCATATTTCACAGAAATAAACAATTTCACAGACAATTGGTCAGGACTGAATCACATTAATTTTAGAACAAAAAAATCCATATAAATAATAAAAAATAAATGATAAACTTAGAATGAATATAAGTTTACCTAACTTTAAGACGTCTAGCTTTTAATAATGGTTTAATAGAAGCTCGTTCGTTCAGCCCTTTGCCCTTGTCTGCCCTCAATCTCATGATCCAATTAATTTCTTTAGTTTCTGTGTGATTACGTATGCTACCTTCTCTGATGGAGGGCTGAATGAAATCAATAACTTTAAAAGTGAAAGTATGTTCATAACCCATAGATGCAGCATGCTTAGCTAGGGCGTTATTTAAATGTTGGATCCTAATGGCATATAAATGTTCACGTATCCGAGTACGGAAAGATCTATTAGTTTTACCAATGTAGAAACACTGGCATAACTGGCAAGTGGCTAAGTAAACTATATGACAGGTACTGCAATCTGCAGAGACATGAAACTTGAACCTCTGATCCGTGTCTGGGTGCACAAAACTGTCACCTATCTCAATATGAGTGCAATAATTACAACTACCACATGGGTGAGTGACATTAGATAAATTTGCTACATTGCAAAAAGGATCAGTTCCTTGAACCCTGCTATTCTATGATCGCACATAATATATTTGCTTTTCATTTCCCTGCTATGATATAGGTTCATAGGTTCATAGGTTAGTACTAGAATATCGGCCCTAGGGCCTATACAATCCTAGCCATAACAATTCCCTGACTATTTCTTCCCACACTATTTACATCCCTGGACCCCTGTCTAGCAGGGTGACTGATGTGATCCCTGGAGTGAATTCCTTTCTCCCATCCAATCGTCAAGGTTCCTTTTGAAGAGGTCCAAAGAGGCGCTGTGCTTGACATGTATAGGCAGTCTATTCCAGAGTTTGGGGAGTCTCTGTGTCAGGAACCTATCCCTCCAGCATATTTTTTTTTTCTGTAAATGACCATGGAACAGTGAGGATTTGGAAATTTGGCCTTTCTCCATTGTGGTACAATTTCAGAGTTAGTATATATAAGTTGCAGGGAGTATGAATGAGGGGGTAGGGGATGTCTCCCTGCAAAAAAAAAAAAAATGTAATAAGTAAACTACATATGCAAATTATTTCAATGAAGTGAAATATCTATCTCACCTATCTTAACTAACTTACAAAATTCTACCCTAAGCAAGTTGGAACAGTGCTACAACAAATTTTCAAAGTTTGCCACAAACTCTAAATATCACACACACCACTGTTAACCACTCCTAGAATTAAACTGGCTTGAACTCCCCAACCAACTTGCCTTTATTCAGCTATCCAAGTTGCACAACCTTATTTTCATGCCTACTGCCTGCCCTGCACAAGGCAATCTAGTCACACCTTACACACCAAATTGATCCCTACAATCAGAAGATGAAACTCTCTTAGCTACATCAAAATCCACAAGAAAACCTGGTCACTCTCTGTATTCCTACTCTGTCTCTATACATTGGAATTCATTACCTCTAGCTACCAGGTCTATGCCTGGCCTAACCCATTTCAAAGCCTCTTTAAAAAAATCATCTAAAAAAAATACATGGCTCTGCTCCTGCATAAAGCCTGCCTAGTGCTCAGGTCTTCCTCTTCTGTCACATTTCAATCCCTCACAGACTACAAGATCCTAAGGCTCTTCTAACTCCTTCTCTGCTTCTATACCATATCCTTAAGCTACTGCTCAGGCTTTATTGCTTCTATTCTTCTTAACTCTCTCTCGCTATATGTCTGCATCACTAACTTTATGGCTGCTATTTTCCTAACAAACTAACATTATATTTTGCATGGCTCTGCTCCTGCATAAAGCCTGCCTAGTGCTCAGGTCTTCCTCTTCTGTCACATTTCAATCCCTCACAGACTACAAGATCCTAAGGCTCTTCTAACTCCTTCTCTGCTTCTATACCATATCCTTAAGCTACTGCTCAGGCTTTATTGCTTCTATTCTTCTTAAGTCTCTCTCGCTATATGTCTGCATCACTAACTTTATGGCTGCTATTTTCCTAACAAACTAACATTATATTTTGCATGTATTACAACAGTCAGTGTCACACATTGCACTACCTATGTACCTTTTTTTTTTACACTATCTACATCATGTATGATGAGAGTGACTATTGCCATCTGTAATGTTTTAACTGTATAGAATTGTCTAGATGTGTTATAATATATTACAACATCTTGTAGCAGTTTGTTCTTTCAACTTATTTTTGTATAGTATTTCTAATGTAATCTTTATTGTATTGGATAATACTCTATTTGCATTGTAGTGTATGTAGAGCTTTTTCTCCCCGGGCCTCTGCTGAAAACGGGTTCTGTAGACCCAGTCAGACCACCCCAGTAAATTAATAAATAAATAAATAACTAAAGTGAGTTTCAATGTGTTGTGATTAAGAAGCTGAAGTCTGATATTGCGACTCTTCAGCTTACCAGTATGCAGACTGACAAAAGAAAAAGCTGTCAAAAGCATAAATATCTAGTGCCATTTTCACTTCCAACCTAAAAAGAATATACTTGCTATTTTTTTCAGATTTTTGGTTTATTAAATATTTAGAAGATTAGCATTTTCTTACAAAACTACAGTTATCATACGATCATGTAATTAAATGTGTTTATAACTTTAATTAAAAATATGTAACTAGATGTATTTCCTGCAAAAATATTTGAATTCTTCCTCTAACTTCTTCAGTTTTAACTGCATTATAAGTTCAAAAACTTCAATGTAGTGAATGTTTGTTTCAAATGATAAGACTTACAGTCTCCTGTTTCAATATCTTTTGACCATGTACAAAGGTTCTTGCTGAAACTGTTGAGCCCACTTACCGAAATACGCTTGGATGCAGTACATTTCATTCAGTACTACCTGCTCCATCAAATGTCCAAAATCAAAGATGTTTACTTTAAAGGTCTGTTTATAATGGGATTTTTGTCTTCTATGCCTCTTAACGCAGCCCACTGTGTGGTTGTACCAGGTGATAGCTGGCTCATCTGGTACCTGGTGCTACTCCCTGACACTTCACCATTAAGTTGAGTATAAAAAAAATATCCCTTCTTTGACTGGCACTGCATCATGAGAATATAGTCTGTTTTTGATGGTGACAATTGTGCCCCCAACAACTTGCTCTGGGGGCTGCTGCCCATTCATTCTATCCTCGATACATCTCTGGGTTGTTCAACTTTTAAGTATGTTAAGATGTTCTGATGATAGGAGCTGCCACATAAGTGGCACTCAAATGTAGAAATGATGTATGATTAAATAAATGAATATAATAAATGATATATGTTTGAATGGAAGCCACTCCTAATTAACAAATATGATGTTTGCCAGTTATTTTGGAGGCAGTTCATTATGACTGAACATATATTACTGTTTACAAACATTTTTTTCCATATAAATATGGTACCTTTCTTGTAGATACAATGAACAAATTTCCACATTCTTCCTGATATACTTTTGTGTACTCCAGGTTAGAAAATACCTTTTATACATCACCAAAAGTTTAATATCAACTTGGAAAAGAAATGTTAAAAGGGACTGGATGAATTACTTTAATTTTCAAGTTTCCTGGCTCTGCGGTGCTGAAGGGTAAATTCCTGACTGCGATCCAGGTGACCCAAGTTCAGATAATAGTTCATACACTGGAAGAATCAATGAGGTGAGGATGGGAAGTAAATGGCTACAACTTGCCCACATTGTTGGGGAATGATGGGGTGGTTTCCAGATTGATGCTTCTGCTACTCTTGTGTTAAGGCGGAAGTTGAAATTCACACAAAGCAAAAGGCAGTCTTGGCAGGGATGTGAGCTGTGGCCACACAAGCCAGTGATAGTAGCCCTTACATGTGCATATAAAGAAGCTTGCATGCTCAGAAGTGGGGTATCGGTAGTCTCTACATTGATGCAGGTGCTTACATCACCACTAGGGGTCAGGTTATGGCTTAGAATGAAAACATCCCTATTGCTCACATCTCACTAGTTGTGATTGGTGACAGAAGCAGCCTTCATGGCTGATTGGATGAAGGGATCCCCTGGATGGTTCTCCTTGTACTGCACTGAATAAGTCCTTAGTGTAGTAAACAATGGGCTGAGTCTCATGAGGGGAGGTTACGGATCAGCAGGCATGAGTGCAGAACACATAAATAAAAAACAATACTTTAAACTTCATCTTATTCAATTTGCATATTTTTCAAAAAGGATAGGATAATTATTCTACAGATAGTGGTTAAAATATAAAGTATATATCACCATGTACAGGAAATTTATTTTCTAAAGTATATATTTTTTGTTTTGTACAGTGCCTCCTGATTGCCATAGTATGATGTGTTTTAGAGACACAAAGTAACAGGCCTAATAAGAAATGTTCTGTATCCAGTTCCTTCACCAGACCTGCCTAATAACGCTACCAACATTACAACTGACCTAATGGAGATAACAGCCAAGCATCCTTGGTAAAGTTGAAAGCTTTGCAACAAATTGGTTCATGCATGAGGTGTCTAATTAGCCATTTTATTCTCCTAATAGTAAAAGTTGGGAAGAAGGGACGATCCCAGCTTCCAGGTTGGACAGATTGGTGTTAAGGAACAAAATAACTTCAGACAACACAGTTCAGGAGAGAAGAATAGTTTTGTTCATTTCATAGAACACACATATGTGGGAGATAAAGAAATCAATATCTTGTCTCCCAGAATACAAGAAACATCATTGTTTTATAATATCTTTAACTCTAAACTTATATGAACACCTTTGCATTATTTTTGCTAGCTAAGTATCTGCTGACCCTTTATTTGTGGTTTTCCATATTAGGCACAAGTTACAAGTTCTACATTGGAACTTTCTAAGATGGAACTAGCCATGTTGGCACTTTTCAAGATGGCCAGAAATGATGATCATCAAAAAAGACAAAAACTACCAGGAATCCACCTTGAAATAGAAAAAATTCAAAACGGAATATTCAATGAGCATTTTACCTGCTCTTACACTTCTTCCTTCATATCCCCCATCTGATGTTATGAAACTTCACACAAGACTTATGTTTCTTTGGCCTTTGTCCAGATACTGAAAAGACATATCCACTAGCAGTTAAGCATTAAATGTAAAACATTGAAATGTAACATTACCGAACATGTATAACTTCAAAAAAATCATTCATCAAATGGCCATATTTGACCAACAACCAGGAAGTAATGCGATGCATAAGTTAAATGAAGGAAACCTTTTACATGTTCCCTTTTCCCCACTGCAGTGTGATCACAAAGTTGGTATATGTAGGTGTGCTGGGGGGTGTGGGAGAGAAGCACCCCACCTTAGTTGGTTGTGTTCACAATGTTGGCCAGCTATGGCCATTTGAAGAATGATTTTTTTGAAGCTATATGCATTTGGTTATTGTAGATCAGTGTGTGAAATATACCTTTAAGAAGCTTTCCAGTGAGCCAGCACATGCATATAAGTAGTAAGCATGTGCAAGAAAGAGTACCATTTTGAGTGAGCAGAGTGAGAGCATGCAAGTATGTAGTCAGTCAGTTAGATAGTTCATTTAAGTTCAATGTTCCTGCTATCCATCCTGATGTGTTTGTATAAAATAAACTGATTAAATGAACACCCAAGCCTCATCATCTTCTTAATGCACATAAGACGAGCAACAGTAATGTTTTGTTTCCCGCTTGTTTCCCACCTTTCCTGTAACTAGTCTAGTCCAGATACAAATTTGCTATATCCAGGACGGTTTGTAAGCTTCTGAACAGTGCCAAAGTCTGCTCTACAATTTTTCCCTTAGAGCTGGTAGTTCTCTTCCCTCTTGCACTTTTACTAGCTTATTAGTCTAGCACTTTACAAGACTTCTTGTAGCAATTATTGTAGCACACAAAAGTCCTACCAGCACTAAATGTTCTACAAGGAAACAGCTCCAGTACTTATTATTAATGCCCACCTCTCCAGGCATGTCTAAAGGTCAGTTCGTTGTGCTTTCTCTTATTAACCTGGTGAACTTGGGCATCCTGAGGCAATGTAGCAACTGCCTCTTTTACACCGACAACCCTCTCCTCTTACCTCCCAACACTCAGACTTGTGAGAGATGCACTTATATATCCAAATTGGAAGCCGCACACTCTCCAGGCAAAACCAGAATAGTTGGTCAAGAGAAGAAGGTCAGCACTTGCACCACAACACATGGAACACATAGACCTCCAGAACACACACCAGCACTGCCTTACCATAAAAACACAAACCACTCACCAACCTTCGCGGAGGCTCTCAAAAACATCCAGCTAAACAGCAGAGACCTCCAAGGCAGAAACGTACTCGATCAACACAACACAACACTAATCACGAGATACATATCTCTCCTAAACAGTGTGCCACTCAACCAAAGCCCCTAAGGCAAAACAGCATGCCCAACACACAAGTCATAGGTAACTTGATAGTGAGGCACACTGATCTCCCACTCACTAGGTTGAATAAATAGAAAGTAACAGTCAGCTGCCTGTCAGGTACCAGGATCTGCCTCATAATGCATGCACTCAGGTCCCTCAACAACAGGTACAAATATGACTCTGTCATTGTACCTGTGGATGTGAATGACCTGAGATGTACGTCCCTGGACTACATGAAAACAGACATGGAGGAGCTCTCAGATTATGTAAACCAGGCGGGTATGACCCAAGCCCTGAGCAGCATCCTACCAAAACCCAGAATGATACCACAGTACAAGCAGAAAATGATTGATTTCAACAACTGGCTAAGTTTCTCTTGTCATTCTAAGGGGATCCAGTATCTGTCTGCCTGGGATGACATGATAGACAGACGTCGATGCTTTGCCAGAGATGGCCTGCATCTGACACCTTTGGGCTTCCTGATACTGGCCAAGGCTCTTGCCACCCCTATAGTGCCTTTTTTAGGCTGTGTTCCAAAGACCAAATTTACCACTGTAACAGCTACAAACAAATACAGTCTGAGGGTCATGCTGCTCAAGCTAGAAGTCTAAATTTCAAAATGCACTCACTTGAAGCACTCCTTAAAATGGAGAACATCGACATTGGTGCTGTAACAGAGACCAGGTTCAAGGCAGCAGAAAGCACCCCTGCACTACCAGGCTATAACTCATTCCACACCTTCTGGCCCAAGAACTTGAACCAAAGCTCCAAAGGCAGTGGTGTTTCCATATTCATAAAGGATGCACACACATCCAGACTGGTAGCCCAATATAATGCATCAGAGATACTTCAGGTGCAGCTAACATTGGATAAGACAGCGATTCAGATTGTAGCCTGCTATAGGTCCCCAACCATGTCCCAAGACTCACACTCCACATTCCTAAGCACCCTGGAGAATATTAGGATCTAACCTAACACTCTCATACTGGGTGACTTCAACTACTGTTCCATTAACTGGGAAAACTACTCATGTACTAATACACTTGCCCAACATTTCCTGGAATTCATTAATTCCAGTGCCCTAGACCAGCTCGTTCTTACCATCACTAGAGGTAGCAACATTCTTGACCTGGTCATTACTAACATGGATGACCATTGCTCTACACCAACAGTCAACTCCTTCCTGGTTAGATCTGACCACAAACAAATCACCTGGGAAATCCACATCCCTCCCCTCGCAAAGGTAGCCATCATGAAAAACTTCTCCAAATCTAAATTTGGACTCCTAAAAACAGAGATGGCTAACTCTAACTTCATGGCACCCATGCAAAATGGAGAATAGTTGCATGACCACCGAATCATACACCAATGCACTGTACGAACACGTATACAAATGCATGGATCTCACCATACCCAATAGAACCAAGACACTCTCCTCCAAATAAAGGAAGCCAATCTGGTGGTCCCCTGCCATAAATAAACTTTACATCAGAGGGAGGAAACTGATGTAGAATAAGGTGAAGTCCCAAGACTGGAAAAACTCCCTTATCAGCCTCAACAAAAAGTTTAGATCCCTCATCAAATCCTCTAAAGCTAGCTATGAAAACAGAATTGCAGCAGATAGTAAAGACAACAACAAGCCCTTCTATAGTTATGTACAGAATCTCCATGGCAATACCCAGATTTGCTATGCGCTATTGCACAATGGTACCTCCTATATCGAGCCAACAGATATTGCCAATATACTGGCCAACAGATTCAGTGCCAACTTTACTCCGCCCCCAATGGACCAATCACAATACCAGTAGTTTGTCAGGCACCCAGTATTACTGCTGCACAGGTTATAACAGCATTGTCCAAGGCCAAGAATACAGCTTCTATGGGACCTGACAGTATCCCTGGCTGTGTTCTATATGAACTACAGAGTGAACTGGCACATCACCGGTGTGCTCTGTTCGATCACAGCCTCACCTCAGGCTTTGTCCCTACTGAATGGCACACTGCTACAGTCATCCCTCTCCACAAAGTAGGAGCAACTACAGACCCTGGGAACTATTGCCCCATTAATCTGACAAGTCTGATATGCAAGCTATGGAACGCATCATTGTGGACCTAATAAACAAGGATATAGGGAATCACCAAACTCTGGATCTCACACAGTTTGGTATTGTGAAGGATAGATCATGTCTGCTCAACTTGGTCGACTTCTTTGAGTCAATCACCAAAGCTGTGGATGAAGGCAAGGTGGTTCATACAGCCTACCTTGATCTGGCCAAGGCCTTTGATACCATTCCTCACTAAGCTAGGCATCAACCCCTATATCACTAGGTGGGTTGCAAACTGGCTCACAGATAGAACCCACAGTGTGAAAGTAGCTGACTCCAAGTCAGACTGCCAACCAGTCACGAGTGGAGTCCCACAGGGGTTGGTCCTGGGACCTCTCCTGTTTGGTATCTACTTCTCTGAAGTCCGGGCAAACACAAATGGACTCTGGCTGACAAAGTTCATAGATGATTGCAAGTTGAGAGCTATTATTAAATCCCCAAGTGATGTTGACATCCTACAGAAAGGCCTCACTGAGACCAACAACTGGTGTCAGAACCATGGCCTTAAGCTCAATGCCAAAAAATGTGTTGTCATCCCCTTTGGGAAAAACCCGCTTGACAGACACCTCTCTTTTGACCACCACATTGCCACTGTGATCAGAAAGTCCTTCTTTGTGGCACATCTCATTACTAAGGGTTTTGCATCTAGGAAGAAATAGGTCATTGTCTCCCTCTACTCTTCCCTCATTAGGCCAGTCATTGAGTACAATACCCCATTTGGCATGTACCTCACTAGACACCTGCAACAACTGGAGAGGCCACAGAAGTACCTCACAAACAGGATCCTAGGCCTTAAACACTTGTCCTATGTGTGCAGACTCAAAAAACTCCAACTATTCTCTGGCCCATATCGCCTACTAAGAGGTGATCTCTGCTTGACTTACAAAGCCATGTCTGACCCAGCTCTGTTAGAAATGCTACATATAAAGAAATCCCAATCCCTTCACAGCACACACTCCAGAGACCTCAACCTCATTACACAATCAACAGAATGTGCTGGAGGACAAGGTCAGGACCCAGAGACTGCCCATGCTATGGAATAGACTTCCCATACATGTCAAATAGAGCACCTCACTGGTCCTCTTTAAGAGAAATCTTGATGAGTGGATGGGAAATAGAAAATGCATCCTGGGGATCACTCCAGTAGCTCTACTTGACAGAAGCACTGGAAACTAAGGTCAGGTGGCATGATGCCAGGGTAATCCTATGGGCTAGGCTTGTAAAGGCTCCAGGGCCATTATCCTAGTACACACCTATGAACCTATGAATATTTAGTGGTTTGCTGATATTTCGTTTTGGT
The DNA here is from genome assembly GCF_019279795.1 of Protopterus annectens. NCBI lineage: Eukaryota > Metazoa > Chordata > Ceratodontiformes > Protopteridae > Protopterus > Protopterus annectens. The sequence goes on from NC_056731.1 coordinate 1,352,450,157, forward strand.
AGCCGAACATAGACCCTATTTCTTTATGACTTGACAAAGGCAAGTTTTTTAAATTGTTAGACACATTTTCACTTACTATCAAACATTCATCACATGCAGTTTATTTTTGTTCCTGACATGCATAAAGCTTACACAAATACTTTGCAAATGTGGTGTTGTTGGTAATGAAAGTGTGTGTTTCTTGAAGGAATCAAAAGACAATTTGAATAATCTTAAGTTACACATTTTCCCTCAAAGAATTGTTCATACAGCCTACTAAAATCATGTATCACATTTTATTCATTATTTTCTACATCATAGATTCTTACTATTGAGGTCAGTGGCAGTGATTCTGCTCTATTTTTAATATAAACATTTTAAAATTTGTTGCTTTTTCCAGATTCTAAAAGTTTCATAATCAACACTTTACACATACAAAAAAAAAGATTCCTAAAGACTAATTATGATACTGATAAGCGTGAACATTTTTGAAATACCTCCTCACCAACCAGGACACACATTGGTTAACCATGCACATTGAGAACTGTCTGCTTCTTTAGCATGAGACAATTCTGCAACCTTTTGTATAATTTCTAGGTGATTGCAACTGGCATATGCATTATCTGGGATAAACAAGTAGCACTCTGTCTTGATGAGTGTGCATGCACCACCCTTAGAAGCAAGCAAGAAAATCAAGTGCCATTCCAGTTTACATTACTACTCTGAGCATGGCAGTCAGTTTAAATGTAATCTGATTTACTGATTCAAAAGTAGCATTTCTTAGTATTTCTAATAGTTTAGACAATCTTCTCAATCCCCATACTGATTTTATTTCCCCATAAGCAGGTATAATTTCTGCTCTAGAAATAACACCATCACCAAAATTCATATGTGCTAAACCTTTAAATGCAGTCTTTTCTACAGCATGATTTTAAATCCAGGAAGCATCTATTTTTCTAACTGTATTTCTAATGTCCTTCACCTCCCTCTTGCAATGAGCATTATGAATCCTTCCACTAGGTAAAGTCTATATATGTCATATAACTGGGAAAGCACTGCCTATATAACAACATCACACTGCAATTTGCATAATACATAACTACCTAAAAGGTTTAATGTGGCAGTATTTCCTAAAATAAAGACATGTTGTTCTTTTAGTAGACTGATTTGAATAGTAACAGGCTTTGTATCTTTATAATCCAGGGGACACCAGACACTCACACACTTCAAACTACTTTTGTGAATTGTGGGAGATTTTCAACATTTCATAAATTAATCATAGATCTAGTTACTCTTTTGCCAACAAAAAAATGGAAGAGAAGAGTTACACCCTGTAATATTAACAAAGGACCTTCTTGGTCAACTGGTGTCAAGGGAAATAGCTGTGTTTCCTACTCATGGCTGCCCTAATGGACTTGTTGACACGCTGGTGGTTGCCAAGCAGTGCTCCAGGTCAGACATTGTCTTTCTGCTTGCTGTGGTACTTGTACATTGGGTGAATCTGGCTGCTGGAATGACATATTCATCTGGGAGGGAAATGGGCATTCATTTCATCAGTGTCCATTTTGTTCACAATAAAAGCATGGACTAAAGCAGTGTTCACGCTGTGGAGCTTGAGGTGATATAGGAGGGGAAATGTTTTGTTGGTGTTGTACTGGGGCTTGTTCATAGGTTCATAGGTGTGTACTAGGCTAATGGCCTTGGAGCCCTTACAAGCCTAGCCCATAGGATTACACCGGAATTGTGCCACCAGACCTTAGTTCTCAGTGCCTCTGTCAAGTAGAGTCACTGGAGTGATCCCTGGGGTGAATTTTCTCTTTCCCATCCACTCATCAAGATTTCTCTTGAAGAGGGCCAGTGAGTTGCCCTGTTTGCATGTAGGGGAAGTCTATTCCGTAGCATGGGCAGTCTCTGGGTTATGAACCCGTCCCTCCAGCATGTTCTGTTGATTGTGGTAATGAGGCTGAGGTCTCTGGAGTGTGTGGTGCGGAGGGATTGGAATTTCTTTAGATGTTGCATTTCTAGCAGAACTGGGTCAGACATGGCTTTGTAAGACAAGCAGAGATTGCCCCTAAGTATGCGATATAAGACAGAGAATAGTTGGAGTTTTTTGAGTCTGTCCATATAACACAAGTACTTAAGGCCTAGGATCCTGTTTGTGAGGTACTTTTGTGGCCACTCCAGTTGTTGCAGGCGTCTAGTGAGGTACATGCCAAATGGGGCATTGCACTTGATGATTGGGCTAATGAGGAAAGAGTAGAGGGAGACAATGACTTCTTTCTTCCTGGATGCAAAATCCTTAGTAATGAGAAGTGCCACATAGAAGGACTTTCTGACCACAGTGGCAATGTGGTGGTCAAAGGAGAGGTTGCTGTCAACCTGTGTTTCCGGATCTCTTAAAACACCTTCTGTGTTCAGTGGACTACCATCGATGTGGTAATTCATGGGAACTGGGTTTATCCAAAAGGGGATGACGACACATTTTTTGGTATTGAGCTTAAGGCCTTGATTCTGAGTCCATTCGTTGATCTCAGTGAGGCCTTTCTGTAAGATGTCAACATCACTTGGGAAGTTAATAATGGCTCCCAACTTGCAATCGTCTGCAAACTTTGTCAGCCAGAGTCCCTTTGTGTTAGCCTGGACTTCAAAGAAGTAGATACCAAACAAGAGAGGACCTAGGACCGATCCCTGTGGGACTCCACTCGTGACTGGTCGGCAGTCTGATTTGGAGTCAGCTACTTTCACACTGTGGGTTCTATCTGTGAGCCAGCTTGCAACCCACCTAGTGATATAGGGGTTGATGCTTAGCTTAGTGAGTTTTTCTATGATTCCTGAGTGGGGAATGGTATATCCTCCATGACCCCCCCCCCCCCATCCCATGAATCAGTTGTTGGGCCAAACATCTGCTGATTTCTTTTGTTGTTCCTTTTCTTTTGTATCATCCCAGTTATTCTCATTACATGTAATATATAATCTGTAACAATTGGGATAGGTTATTGTGAGCACAAAAAAGGAAACTTACTAGGCTTAAAATGACCCACAAGGGCAGCTAGTTTAGTACTTACCTATGAACCTATGAAACTGGTGTTCAGATTACAGTACAAATATCAGTGACTGTTTCCTTCAAAATCATCTTCAGTTTCTTCTGATGCCATGCGATAGTTTGTCAGTCTCTTGGTTTAGGAATATTAAGTAAATATGGAAATATTGCATATATTTGTAATTGCTAACAAACAGCAATATTTTCAGTATAGTCTTGTAAGTGCATACTGACAATGTACTTTTCTGTCTCTTACCATATTATTTCACACTATACCCCCTCAATAACATGAAAATATGAATAATAAGTGACAAGTACTACTTAATCCCTCCTCTGCAGGACATTTTCGTTTGACATACTTAGTGTCATTGCCCTTTTTAGTAATGTCTATTTTTAACTGTAAGTCATTTAGTTAAAGAAGTCAGACCCAAAAATGCCTGGGTACTGTAAGGAGATATGACTGTTAAATGGATGCACACAAAAAAGGCACCATGAGCTTGACTGAGTTAAGATGCCTGACAATTAAATGTGCTTATTTACAGCTTCTTTTATGTCCTTCCTCTCTTCATATTCTACTGCTTTTTTGATGTTCGCTTAAACACTGGAAACTGGATATTTGACAATATTTAAGTATACAATAATCACATTTTGAGTTATGAAAATAAATTTGATGAAGTATTCTAGTCAGGAAATGTTCTAGACAGTTAATTTTTAAATTTTGGATGAACTAATGTTTCCTTTTTAGCAAGATTCAGTTGGCTACTTCTACTTCCTCCAAAACATGTAGCCAGTCTGCATCTTAATAAAGAAGCACAGAAAATAACCACAAGATATATCTGTCTGATTAGAATGCCACTGACAGCATACCAAAATATCACCTGAGATTTGCACTGCACCAGGTGGAGTCTGAATTTAATACTCTCTGTCAGAATGTCTACTTAGCTTTGGGAAGTTAAGGCTGAGGTTTTAACCGCCAATTGTATTTCTCAGTCAGTACATTTGGTTCAGCAGGGTACAATTGGTCCTCTAACTTGCCGGAAGAATTTTCAAAGACATTCCATTCTGTATACTAGGATTATAACTGGCTCTGCATATAGTCTTCAGGGTAGTATGGTTTTATTTAGTAAGTGAAAACTAGTCTTACAGTTGTGATCCAGAACTATCAGCACACAACAAATGTTAGCCTTAAACACATTTCTTTTTACACTACATTATAATAAGCAATTCACAATTTCCAGTGATATTTAGTCAAAGCACCTTGTGCCATTTCTCACATAATATACTGCCTATGTTCCAAGTCTGGGAATGTGACAAGCGAACTCACCATCTCTTATAAATGTTACGCAGGGCAATACATTGGTCTTCTGTGTCACAATTACAACAGCTGCTTTGCCTTCCCAAGGGTGAATGGAGATTTTCTCTGTTGAATATTACTACAAAACAAAATAATGGTACATGAATAAGCCTAGAATAGGGCTAATATATCGGGTCTATGTTAAATCATTGAATGCTTAAAAAAGTGAACGGTGATTTATCGAACCCAGGTAAGCGAAAGCTTACAATCTCGAACACTTAGAACAGCTAGCTGTTCCACAAAAAAAAAAAAAAAAAAAAATTTAAAACATTACATAAAGTGGGGGGGCTTCACCCCCCACACCCCCTGATGTGGGTGGCTGTGCCCCCCATACTCCCTTACTTAAATATACCAACTCTGAGATCGCACTACAGTCACAAAATGGCAAATTAATGGAAGTGGCCAAGCAATTTCTTTCCCAGTGAAAGAATTCGATTATATGCCATTTTTCTATTTTGCCTTTTCGTGCTTTCAAGTTCGATCAAGATGCGTTTGAAAGAATGCGTCTTCAGTCATTTAGTAGGAACCCTAATATATCAATATGTCAAAAAGTGCCACATTTTTGAAGAGTACTAATTTTCACCTGTTATTGTTTCTAGAAATGTTGGTTAGAACCAAATTTAATTATGCCCTAGTGTAGGAAATGAGGCCATTCATGTCAAGTATTAAAAAAAAATAGTAAATATTTGGAAAAATTAGACAAAGAGAAAAATAAATAATTCAAAGGACCCTTCCACCTAATAAAATTTCAAAGAGACAAAGGGAGGAAAGTAAGTTGTAGAAGATGACATTGCAAACCAGGCATGTGACATCTTTATATTGGAATCTTGATAAGTTTCAAAAAACTTAAATGTATGAATTAATGCCCTACAGTTGTGCTCAACACAGACATACCAACCTGGTGAGTGTTTTGAGCCAATGTCTGAACTTGCACAGTCTGATGGAAGAAGGTTTGCAGCAGACATTAGCAGTGGCGGCTGGTGACTTCAAATCAAAGGGGGGCTGCAGGAGATAGTTGAATGGGTGGGGTCAATGGGAATGGGTGCGGACAACTAGAAAGGGGAGGAGCTATGCTCAAAACCACAAAAACTAAACTTTAATTAAATATGCTGCCCTGGGTGCCAAACCCTCATTATGAGAGTCCAATCAAGACAAATGAAGTGTAAAAGAATAAAAATATTTCAATGCATTGGCTGCTTGACAGCTTACTTAATATCTAGATGGAAACAAAAAGGTTGTGAAGCATGAAAAAATAAATTACTTTTTAAATACATTACTGGAATGCCAGTCAAAATCAAGTATAAGAAAAACAAGCAGCACTCAACTCAAACTGCTTCTCCTTGCACTGCAGTTCTAATTATAATTTATATTCAGCTTTATTAAAGTACCAAGTAATATGCTGAAAGTAGCAATCTCTGTGATGCCCCCACTTGTAAAAATGTTTCTTATCCAAAAAAGACCTGCTGCCTGACAACTATCTACTTGTTTCATGGGGAAAGCATGATCAAAGTAAAAAATGAAAAGAAAACAAGCTCAAGATACATTGCTTAAAGGATTACTGTACAGGTTATGGACCACACATGAATGGCATTCTGTTTAGTTTACGGGTAAAGCCCTCAGAGATGACTGGAAGTCTCCAACAAGTGTAATGAGCTTCTTAAAATAAGGTAATCATGTCCCTTATTACAAATACTGTCATATGCATTTCAATACCCAACGCTTATACATTATCTAGTTAAGTATTCTCTGCATGGCAACAACAGAAAGGCTTCAATGTTGGCAATTCTTTAACAGTATGCTTATTAAAGCTTACTTGCATGTTATGATCTCAGACAAGCTTACCTGATGGTCATTAAAGCATTGCTACTTAAAACACAGAGCAACAGGCACTTTCTGAGTAATAAGCATAAATCAACAGTACAAAAATATGACAGAAACCAGACCATTCTGCAAAATCAAGAACAGATGAAAAGCCACTGTAGTACTTGTGTCTACCTTGGACGGGGGGATACCCTGCACATTTACACTGCATAACTGCTCCTTGCCTTGCTTGGACACATCCAGAGTCACTACATGGGAGAGTGGGGTGCAACAAGTATGTCACAATTTGAAATGTCTCTGGCTGACTGTGATGACCCTGACACATTTGTCATACCTCTCACCCTCAGAGCAAAGCCATACATAGAAGTGGGACAAAGGCCCAACAATAAGGACAATTTTTAAATATTGCTCTCATAAACTTAGAAAGATAATAGAATAGTAGGTATTGCATTAGTATGAATTTTCTGAAGGATATGAAATCTGAAACTCAAATGTCTGTCATTATTTTCTAACTTCAATCTTTAATGATTTATCACAAAAAACAATTTTATGAAAAATGGACCAAAAATGTGATGCAAAAATATAAAATAGCCACACAATACAGCTGGGAACCTGTCAAAGAAGGGACACTTTTTAAATAATAGTACTGCTAACTTGAGCAGCTGACAAAATAAAAGAATCTACATGCATTTCTGAAATAAAAGTAATCTATAATTCTGATTATTACAGTTATTTCTTAATTGTAAACCCTCCATGTTTTCTTCCAAAATTGCTATTTTGCAGAGGGATTAGGGGAAGAGCAACATTTTGAGCCAAATTCGGGGACAGTTGAGAGGTTTGGCTATGCCTAATTCTATAAAGCAATTTATTTGCATGTACCTCTCAACCTGTTAATGCAATAAATCTGGACAAGGCCAAATATATTGGGGGAACATATAAACAGTACTGAAAATTGCTCTTGTATAAACTGAGGCAGTTGATAGAATAACAGGTCTTACTTTAGCATGCATTTTTCTGAAGGTTATGAAGTCTGAAACTCAGTGTGTCATTATTTAGTGACTTAATTCCTAAATGATTTTCCAGAAACCACAAATTTTATGAGGAACAAACCAAAAATAAGAAGCAAAAATCTATTCATTCTGTGAAAATCTGGACAGTTGGGAGGTATTGTTGGGGCTGTCTTTGAGTTTGCTGCCCTTCCCCCTCACAAAATCATGGTCGAATGGAGCCCTCCTCCCTGCAGCCATTCCAATGATCCATTACTTGGCTATTTCACTCCATTTACCATAAACACTGATGTGCATACTGCTTTACTTCTATGATGATTTGGATTTCAATTGAAAGTTTTATTTTGCATTTTACAGCACAAACACTAAGACATCTGTTAAACAAAGCAACACAGTCTCAGAATGAAAACAGGCTTAGCATTAAAAACTTATCTGCCCTTGAAACTCACATTCAATGAAACAGCATTGAAACCCACATTCAAAGAAAATACATTTTGCCAGTGGCAGATAATGATTAACTTTGGGCTGTTTTCAAATCATAGGCCCCTTGCACATGAAACATACATGTGCTCTTTGATACACCTTCCTGATTGTACTAAATTATATTCCTTGTACAGTACAGTACAGTTGTTAGACGGCATTTTAAATTTATTGTTTTGAACATTTTTCCAGTAAACAATGAAACAAAATGCATGCACCAATAGCAAAACTATCCAGTTCAGAACATTTCCATCATAAAAGTCTACTCAACCTTCTACAGTCCACCAGTATTAGTAAATATGCACAATCTCTGAAGTAGTAAAAGTCATCTAATAATTCCAGATTAAAGAAATCTGTAACGATGAAGAGGTTGCTGCTAGCAAACAACTTTATATGTCACTGTTTATTCATCTACAAATAAAGTGCCTGTTGCTCTTGAGGAATAAATTCCCTATGTTGCATGCATTAAAAAAAATGATAAGCTAGTAATATTGCAATAGGGACTGTATGGCAAACTAATAACAGGTACAGGTTCATAGCTACTACTCTATGTATCTTTGCCAAAAAGGACTGCAGCATCCACCCACTTTATAACACAGTAAAGTATCAGCAATGCATCTATCTACTGTGGGAGCAGAACCCACAGCCTTCTGCATCAAAAGAAAGTACATTACCTGTTGTGCTATTAATGCAAGGAGACTCAGCATAAGCAGCACTAAAGTTTTGTTCCCCTGCAGCTCTCAGCTCCTTGTAAAATCTACTCAACACGCAGTTGTATCTCTGAACTTTGCAGCACAAGAAATCTGGAAAAAGCCGAAATTTATTGAGGGGGGGGGGGCAAAAGCCCAAAAACCAGGGACACATTTTAAACATTGCTTGTATAATGTTGGAAAGTTGCTAGAATAAAATGCTGTGTTACCATCATACATTTCACTGCCACGTCTTTAACCCAGGGGACCCTGTGCAAAACAGTCAGAGAAACATACCACTATGCCAAATCAGCTGTTTGGTGAAAGAGAGGAAGACAAATTTAAATGGCTACCATTTAGTGAATTCAGTTCTCAGCGTAGCTGTCAACCTCTTGGCACAAAACACCTGAACAAAGCCAATAATGGGGGGAATACAGCCCCCAAACATATTCCGTGAATTCAGTTCTCAATATAGCTCTCAAATTCTTAGCAAAAAACATGTGGACAAAGCAAGTAATGGGGGGGGGGATACAGCCCCCAAACATTCAATGAATTCAGTTCTCACCATAGATAACTCTCAACCTTAGCACAAAATACCTGGACAAAGCCAATAATGGGGGAATACAGTCACAAAAATAGGGACAAATTTAAAATATCCATGTTATAAACTTAGACAACTGCTAGAACAATTTTGTGTTACCATATACTTTCTGAAGAATATGAAGTCTGAAATTCAAATGCCTGTTATTTTTTAAACATTTAACCAGGAAACTAGTCTGACTTGGAACAAAAGACAATTTTCAGCAGAGCAGTGAGAAATGCAGACACATCTTTGCAAGATGGGAGAACATGCACACACCACACAGAAGGCACCCCAGCCAAGAATCAAACCAGCGAACCTGTAGCTGTTAGGCAGCAATGCTACCAGTGCACCACTACACTACAGAGTTTGCAAGGAAAAATGTAGATACAGAAACCACAGATTTTATGAGGAACAGAACAAATATGAGGCAAAAATCTGCAAATTTTTTTAGAAATGGTGGTGGATAGGGAATTCAGGTCCTTGTCACCTGCATCCAAGGTACAGGATTCAAGCCTGAGTATCTCTACCCACCACCATTTGCTCTCTCTAGCCACCAGTATATAGTAACTGGGGCATTGCACACACACACACACACACACCTGCTGTAAATGCATGTCCCACCCATTCAACAGCCACACACACACACACACACACACACACACACACACACACACACACACACACACACATCTGCTGTAAATACATGTCCCACCTGTTCAACAGCCACACATACACACCTGCTGTAAATACATGTACCACCCATTCAACAGCCAGTGACCAAACACCTACCCTACCTGTTTCATGAACGAAGCAATCCAGCCAGTGACCAAAACCTCCTGAAGCAGTAATCCATGAATGATGCAATCCAACCAGCGACCAAAATCTGAAGCAGTTCGGACCTCCTCGCAATACAGCCAGCGACCAAAACACCTACCTCCTGAATGAAGCCAAGCCTGCGCAATGAATTTCCCATGAGAGCAGCTCACCTCTCTCAGTCCTCATTGGTTCTGCCTGCAGCCGAAGCAGTCTGGACCTCCTCTTCTGTGCGGTTGCCACTGCACTGATTCCTGGGTGCATTTGCAGCAGTGCTTGCTGGGTACCTGTCTGTCTCTCTCTGGACTGCTGATAAAGGCAGTCTGAGGTCTTCAAATGTGTCTGTGCATGCACAGAGGAGTTGGGACTTCTGCTTATTTTTTTCTGTTTTTGATTTTTAGTTTTAAAGATTTTTCTTTTGTTTTTTTTTCTAGGTGGGAGGTCTGCAGTCCGGCAGTCTGATAGCATGAGCCACCCCTGGGCATTAGAATGTTTCAAAACATAGGCATACCTTGTTTATGTGTCACTCTTCTACATAATTAAGGTGTATGTCCAAAACAAGAGATTTACAAACTAGATGAGTTTGCAACTTTGACTCATGTCGGATGAATGTTCAATCACCCTTTTTAATTTCTCCAAATCTTTTGGATTTCTAATACCATGATGGAAATGGACCCCATTCCTAAGTCAAAGTACGATTAAAGTTCATGAAATTAGTATTGTTTCACTCTTTGATGTCAGCCAAAAGTGCTCTTCCCAGCACCTGCAATGTGCCCTTTAATGACTCCTTCTGTAATTCATATGGAGTTAGATGTATTGGTAGAGTATCTAAATAAGATTTTAGGCTGTTTTTTATAAGACCCATTGCTCCTACTATTGGAACTATTTGGGTATCTTTCTTCCACATTGCTCTCATTTCTGCTTGGAAATTCTGATATTTTATAATTTTGTGTCTCTTTGTGTGCAGGACACTATAGTCATTGGGTGTGGCAATTTCAATGATCAATGCTACTTTTGTCTTCTTTTTCTGGACCACTATATCCAGTTTTCTAGCATCTATCTTTAGAACTGTTGGTAATGGATGATCCCATGTGATGTAGGCCATCATTTTCTGTGATGCTTTGTGACTCATGTTTCCAATGTTTTTCAGCCACTTCAACCACATAATGTTTGCACAAGCCCCAGTGCAGCAGTCTTGCCATATGATTATGCCTTTCACTATACAATCCTTCTGCCATTAGTATGTCGCAACCAGCAACTAGGTGAGCGACAGTTTCCAATTCTGTTTTACAAAACCTACATTTGTCTATTTCTCCCAGATGTTCCCAATGTGTACGTAGCCCACTATCTTGTGCCGCCAATATTAACCTTTCATCTCTTGGTTTAAATTCACCTCTCCTTAACCATTCCTTCATTAGTTCCTGATCAACATGAGGTTCTTCCAGCAGTTTTCTATTATTGCAACTATATTTATGCATTTTCCACATTTCTTGCCTTTTCATCTTATCCTTCACCTTATATTCTTTCTTTTGTTTTTTTGTCACATTCAGTTGCTGCCTGATTTTTATCTACTTCTGGTTTCATTTCCATTCCTGCTTGATGCCGATATGCTTCTGCTAAGTGAAGCAGGGAAGTCATCTTAGATTTATTCTCCTCATGTTTCAAAACATTCACTAGATTTGGGTCTCATGAGGTCACCAGATATGTGTGGAGTCCCACGATTGCAGATCTATACATGTAATCAATTTCAAGGAGGTCCATCCCTCCTTCGGAACAGGGAATATATAATCTTGCTATTCACTGATTTTTATAAATCAATTGATGAGCATGAAGCATCCTACTTGTTTTAATATGTAATCTGTCCAACACATTTTGGGGCTAGTCAGTCACTCCAAAACTGTAAGTTAGGACAGGAAGAGCAAATTGGTTTATAACTTGGATTTTGTTCCTAGATGTTAATGCTGGTTTCAGGATTAATTTAAGCTTTTTAAAATATTCCTTACTAAGTTTTCTTCACATTTGTTCATGTTTTATTGCTGATCCTTCATCAACTTCCAAGTATTTATACACTCCCTTTTGTGCAACTTCTTTTATATCACATTCTTTTCCCAAACTGATGTTTTCCTGGTGCTGCAGTTTTCCTGCTTTAATGGTTGCTTTTACACATTTATCAAGGCCAAATGACATTCTAATATCATCTGAAAAAGGTTTCACAATGTGCAGCTGTGCTTTCAGCTCCTCATCTGATGAGCTATACAGTTTTAAATCATCGACAAAGAGAAGATGAGAAGTCTTTAGACTTTGCTGTTTTCTAGGAGTCAAAGTATAGTCATATCCTAAGCTGTTAAGTAAACAGCTTAATGGGTTAAGGGTAAGGCAGAACAGTAACGGTGACTGAGAGTCACCCTGGAATATCCCCATTTGAATTTTTATCCCTGGGATAATAATTTGTCCTTTATCATGGCTTAATTGCAAAGTGGTCTGCCATTGTTTCATGGCCACTGTAATGTAGTCAGTGTAGGATGTATCTTATACATTTTTAAGCACTCTTTTATCCATGAATGTGGGATACTATCAAATGTTTTTTTTGTAGTCAATCCATGCCATACTTAGATTCTTTCCCTTTTTACAGTTCTCCACTATGACTTTATTTAACAACAAATGATCCTTTGTGCCATATGACTTTCTTTTATTGCCCTTTTGTTTTTCTGCCATAATTGAGTTTTCTTCTAAATGACTATAAACTCTGTCAGCATCAATTCCTGTTTATATGCCGTCAGAAAGCAAGTTATTGGTCTATAATTTTTAGGGTGGCTTGCAGGTTCTCTCTTAAGTAGGAACATTGTCTTTCCCATTGTTAGCCAGGTTTGTACCTGTTCGGGGTGAGCATACAAATAGTTCTTACTCTTGGATAGTTCTTCATGCAAAGATGTTAATACTTTTAACCAAAAGTTAGGTACTGCATCTGGGCCCAAGGGTTTCCAGTTAGAAGCTTTTCTTAACTTTGTTTCAGTCTCTCTGGCTGTTACTTCATTCCATTTCATATCCTGTACCTTTAAATGTCTTATTTTTTCTTCTACTTCTTTTATCCATTTCGCATCTTTGCTGTGTTCCACAGGATCTTCATAGATACTTCTCCAAAATATATCTATTTCTTCTTTTTTTAGCAGTCTTTCAATTTCTTTTACCTTGTTTCCCAATTCTCTATAAAACTTCTTTGGGTCATCACTAAATTGCTTATTTTGTACTTTTCCTTTATATTTATCTGTGTATCATCTATGTTTTTTCACCTGTGCTGAAATTTTTAATTTATTTGCGATAGTGCATGATAGATCCTGGTCTGTTCTAATACTGTGCACTGCTTTTATCACTCTATCTTTCTTAGTATTTTTGTTGATCTATTCCCTGTTCTATGGTCTTCTAACAGTGACTCTTCTTGTCTTAATTGCTTTATATTTTTCTCTATTCGATACTTCCATGATGGTATTCGATTTCTCCCCTTCCTTTGCTTCACTACCCCTGTGCTCTTGTGTTAGAACTTTATCAGTTATTAATTTAGCTCCCCTTTATATGTGCAGTGATTATCCTAAAGACAACGAAAACAAATAATTCAGAACTGACCATTTTTTATGCTAATAAAGGTAGGTCCACTAATTCTATAAGGAAAGTAAGTGAACTAAAGCCATTACAGTAACAAAGTATATATATATATATATATATATATATATATATATATATATATATATATATATGCTTCACTGAAGAATCCAATCTGAGTGATGGAAATAGAGATCTAATATCTAAAGGCACAAATAATAATTAAGACTGTGTGAGAACACAATATATATTTGTTTATTTAACATGGGACCTGGAATCCATATATTTGGCACCACATTTTTGTTAAGCGTTAATGCCATTGTTTACTTGATGTCACTATAGAAACCAGTGTACAGTTTGCTCTTTGAATATTAACAATTATAAACTTAAAGCTGATCCTGACCTTTGAAGTGTGATGCTGTGCTATGAATAAAAGCAAGTTATTGAGATTCTAGCTAATTTTGTTAATTTAACTTGGCTCTTTATTTTAAGATAACAAGTGAAGAGTATAGATGAGTAATACCAGGCAGTATCTTTTCACAGTCATTCCTACTAATTTGTAACTTTGCTGTACAACTAAGTTAGTAAAAATTAAGCTCAAGAGGCAGAATATGACTATTTCTGACAATAAGGAGAATATACTTGTAATAATAAAACATTTCATCCAGAACAGTCTTAAGCAAGACAATTTCTTAGAAATTCAAATTGGTAAGTAAAATAAATTGCTCAGTCAGGAGTATATTCCATTTTGTATTTCTAATTTTGATGATAGCTGTTTGCTATAAGTTCTCACTACAACTGCTTCAGTCAAGAATTATCTTCAAAACCAATATTATTTTTTTTCTCAAAAGACCTACACTATTGTTGCATTTGCAGTGATGATTTGCTGCACAGATTGCAAATTACTACTCTTCAGATGACTAGTGCAATGAAGTTTCAGGTGATAGGACACTGACCCAAATTCCAAACTAGCCAATGATTTGTTTAGAATGTTGCAAGGAAATGTTAAAGGCTTTTGGGTGTTGATAATTCTTTTGAAAAAAAAAAAGGAAAGCAATCATGTGAACTACATAAACAAACTTACAACTATCTGCAGTCTGCGCATGTTTCTACAAAAATTCCAGTGGCTTCTAGCATTTATTTAGGTTAGAAGTAATAACTGTCAGATAGCACACTAACATCCCATTTTTCTCAGGTGGAAGAAGTTGTTTCTTACTAACTGCACCTAATTTACTGAATAAAATAAATTCTCCTCCCACACAGTCCAAACCATACCTTAAACGGATGTGCTCATAGCCAGTGTACAGTACAGGTGTCAGACCAGGAGATAACAGACAAATATCACTGAGCTGGTGTGGATTGTGTGTAATTTCTATGTGTTCCACTGAAATGGCACAGTCTGTGGGGTAACTCTGTTCCTCTATACCTACACTAGGAGCACTTGCATCTGTGACATTCCAGTGTCATGCAGGTTACACTTTTGGTGTATCCTACATGGCCATGTCTTTCATCCTAGCTAAGTTCCTGGATGGAATATTATGTAACACTGGGACTTCAGAAACCCCACATTAATACTAGCAGAGTATCACACATCCATGGGATACTTCTATGTTCTAAAACAATTGCACTAAAGTTTTCAGTGCACCCATATCAGCACCAAGATCCTGAAGCAGAAGTATAATACAAACAGAAGAGGTGGCTGTCACTCACCAGTCAAGTGAAGCATTCTCCACATGCCCAAATCCAGATCTTAACTGCAGTATTTCTAATCAGTGTGCATAATGCATAAGTTTGAAAATCACATGGCTGCAAGTGCAGCTTTGTTAATCCAGAAATACCTGAAAGGTACTTAGTAATGCAAGAACAGACAAATGATCTGATACAATTGATATGTCATTATAAGTATTTTCCCTCTATATTTAACAGTGGTTATCATTTGGATGCATGGTAAATGATGTCCATAGGCCATCTTCCAACAACTGCAACAGATGTACAGTAAGCTTACAATGAAGCACATAGCTTGGCATGGGATGTCATAAAGCCTTTGCATAGGGTGCTCCAAAGCCTTACTTTTCTGGTTAGGTTGCCAAGAGTGGGTGGGCAATGCTCTGAATTAAATGCTCAAGAAAGCGTCTAATATGGTAACCACATGTTCAGTCCTGCCAAATCTTGCAGATCATGAAAGGTCACTTCAAGAATCCCAAACACCTGTCCTAGACTATCCAGAGATATCACCTTACAAGGAAATATATACGCTGAAAGTAAAACATCAGTCTTCAAGAGGACAGTGAATACATTATACTGGCACACAGGTGATCAGGCAATATCTGCTTCAAAACTCTGTGTAAAAACATGCCCGATGTATACAATATATAGATAATACAATGATGTCTATACATGTAAAGTTGCCTTGACTGTAATAACCCAGGGCATGGTTAGTCATACAAATCAGTGTTTATATCATGTTATCGAAAGATGAAAATAGTGAACGCTATTTCATCTAACCTAAAATGTCTAAACCACATGCTATCGAACATTCAGAACAGCAAATTTTTTCCTTGGGAAAAAAATTGCTATTTCGAAACACATACACACAACACAAGCACACCTAAAATACATCAATACACAAATATACACTTATAATCCTACAACTAACCGTACACTAAACTATACATACACTACTATCTATCCACTTACCTTAACCCAAACCCTAACCCTAAGGTTCATAGGTTCATAAGTTGGTACTAGGCTATCAGCCCTAGGGCCTATACAAGCCTAGCCATAACAATTCCCTGGCTATTTCTTCCCACACTATTTACTTCCCTGGACCCCTGTCTAGCAGGGCGACTGACGTGATCCCCGGGGTGAATTTTCTTTCTCCCATCCAATCGTCAAGGTTCCTTTTGAAGAGGACCAAAGAGGCACTCTGCTTGACATGTTTGGGCAATCTATTCCAGAGTCTGCGGAGTCTCTGGGTCAGGAACCTATCCCTCCAGCATGTTTTGTTTATTGTGATGACAAGGTTTAGATCCCTGGAGCGTGTGGCTCTGAGGGATTTGGATTTCTTTAAGTGTAGCATGTCCAACAGCTCTGGGTTTGACATGGCCTTGTATGTTAAGTAGACGATATGCGACAGAGTATAGCTGGAGTTTTTTAAGGCGGTCAGCATAGAGCATCTGCTTTAGGCCTGTGATTCTTTTAGTGAGGTATTTCTGTGGCCTTTCCAGTTGTTGCAGATGTCTTGAGAGGTACATACCAAATGGGGCATTGTATTCTATAATGGGTCTAATGAGGGATGAGTACAGTGGGATAATGACCTCCTTTTTTCTGGATAAAAAGCCCTTAGTGATGAGGTGTGCCACATAGAAGGATTTCCTGACTGTTGTGGCAATGTGGTTATAAAAGGTGAGACCACTGTCCACCTGTGTCCCTAAGTCTCTTATCAAACTTTCGGTGTTTAGTGTACTGCCACCTATATGGTAATTCATGGATACATGTTTTTTCCCAAAGGGGATAACTATACATTTCTTGGCATTGAGCTTGAGCCCATGGCTCTGGCACCAAGCATCTGTTTCTATAAGGCCCTTTTGTAGAGTATCCACATCATTTGGAGATTCAATAATGGCTCCCAGTTTGCAGTCATCTGCAAACTTTATTATCCAGAGTCCCTTAGTGTTGGCTTGTACTTCAGAGAAGTAGATGCCAAACAAGAGCGGTCCCAGGACTGAACCCTGAGGTACTCCACTTGTCACTTGTCTGGAGCTGGATTTGGAGTCGGCTACTTTTACAGTGTGGGTTCTATCAGTAAGCCAGTTAGCAACCCATTGGGTGACATAGGGATTAATGCCCAGCTTAGTAAGTTTATCTATGATTCCAGAGTGGGGGATGGTGTCAAAGGCCCTGACAAGGTCTAGATAGGCTGTGTGGACGACCTTACCCTTGTCCATGGCTCTGGAGACTGATTCAAAGAAGTCAATCAAGTTTAGGAGACATAATCGGCCTTTCACAAACCCAAACTGGGTGGGGTCCAGTGTTTGAAGGTTGCCAATGTCTTTGTTTATAAGTTCCATGATAATACGCTCCATGGCCTTGCAGATAAGGCTTGTCAGACTGATGGGATGGTAGTTTCCGGGATCCAAGGTGGATCCCCCCTTGTGGAGTGGAATAACTGTAGCTGTGCGCCACTCAGTGGGCATGAAACCTGAGGTGAGGCTATGATTAAACATGACACTTAGGTGAGGTGCCAGTTCATATTGTAGTTCATGTAGTACACAGCCTGGGATGTCATCTGGTCCCATGGATGCTGTATTCTTAGCTTTGGAGAGTGCATTTTTTACCTGTGTGGCCGTTATTACCGGAATTTGGCAATCTTCCGGTATTGAGATGGGCCATTTAGGGGGTGAAAGGGGGGTGAAGTTGGCACTGAATCAATCTGCCAGGATATTGGCAATATCCTTGGGATCAGTATATTTAATGCCATTCTGTTTTAGCTCAGAGCAGATCTGAGCATTGCCATTTAGATTCTTGACATAGTTATAGAATGCCTTGTTGTTGTCTTTGGAATCTTTGGCAATTTTATTTTCGTAACTAGCTTTCGAGGATTTTATGAGGGATCTCAGTTTCTTACAGAGGCTGGTAAGGAAGTTTTTTTGCATCCTGGGATTTTCCTCTTTTCTGCAACAGTTTCTTCCTTTTGTTGTAAAGTTTGTCTATGGCAGGGTCCACCAGATTGGCTTCTTTTTTTTGGATGAGAGCATCTTGGTTCTATTTGTGATGGCACGATTTATGCATGAGTGGATGTGCTCGTACAGTGCCTTAGTGTAGGATTCAGCAGTTGAACTTTCAGCTCCCGTCTGCATGGGTGTCATGAAGGTTTTCACTTCTGACTTGAGTAGCATGAAGTTGGCTTTGGAGAAGTTTTTTATGGAGGTTTCCTTACTGGGGGGTGGGGGTGGGATGTGGATGTTAAGGGTGATTAGCTTATGGTCAGACGTGAGTAAAGAGGGGGTGACCATAGTTGTGGAGCATCGATTTCCCATGTTGGTAATGACCAGGTCTAGGATATTAGAGCCCCTGGTGGGACTATGGATTAGTTGATCCAGGGCGTTGGAATTTATGAATTCCAAGAACCGTTGGGCAAAGGTGTTGGTTCATGAGTATCTTTCCCAGTTAATGGCAGGGTAATTGAAATCACCCAGTATTAGGGTGTTTGGTTCTATCTTAATATTTTCCAGTATGTTTAGAAAGGTGTAGTGAGAATCTTAGATAGTCCGTCACTATCGCACACTCACCTAACCCGCGCCCTAACCCTTACTCACTTAACCCGCCCCTAAACCTAATTCACCTAATCCGCGCCCTAACCCTAACTCACCTAACCCATGCCTTAATCCTAGCAACCACACAATCGCACACTTACCTGAACCCAACCCGTAAATCTCCACCACAGCGCTGAAAATAGTGAAGCTACAGAATCGGCCAACCAAATTCTTTCCCTAGAAAAGAATTTGGTGTTCTGCAGCTTTGTTATATTTAGTGTTCGATTAAAACAGGTCGATATTAAAACATTCAAAGTTTTAAAACTTCGATGTTCTGATATAGACCCACAAGTCCTGATAGCCCATAATGACAACTTACAACAGTCATCCTGTTTACAGAAGCATAAGAAAGACAGAAGTCATACGTACACAAGCAAAATATTAGAGTTAAGTAATACATTACAAGGCAAACATAGCTTCTGCTTACAAAGGCAACCATGATGTGGAGGTGCTGTACCATAGCCTAAGCAGCTGGAACATCATCACTACCCTGAAGATGAAAGCAAACATCAATAGTCCTCAAATGTATGCAGTGTTTGTGTCCATGTGTTAAACCACAAGATCAGATGACTGTCATAGCATGTTGTGCACATCTGTCATGATCTGCACTAGTCAAATGACAGCCAACACCACATCCAAATATTGTCTTTCTATACCATCTTCCAGTCTGTTTGTATTGTAATTATATCCCCCTTATGATCCCAGTGAAGTTGTTGTGGGAAGCAAAAATTTGTTTTTGCTGAGTCTCACTGGACTGTACCAACAAGTATATTTCTTCTAGCACTCATCTCTGCATTCTTACCTTCAGGTGATACTGTTTATCACTGGTCTCCCCTCTACCCATAACCAGCAACTGGATATCTAACTACCTTGGATGGGCTCCATCTATGGATAGGCTGTGTTACATCCTGTCCATCTTCTACAGATTCCTCCATACTAAAGTCATTTCAGACATAGGTTTCCTGAGTGCTCATGTCAATAAAGCATACAGGGTCACAGAGCTTGCCAGGGTAGAAATGCCTACAGCAGTAGAGGTATGCAAGGTGTTTGTTTCTATGCAGACCTCTGTGCCCTGTATTGAACCATGGGTTTGTTCTGCATCATTCCTGTTATCTTCTACTGTGCAAAACAGTGAATCAGTACCTCCATCATCAACCACAGTGGATACCTTGCCAAGGTAAGCACATGCTGAGAAAGGTAAAACATTCCGTTTTGACAATGCATATGCATGCCTGCAGCACATAGACCCTAGTAAAATATTCATAAATAAAGTGCAGGGAACACCCATTCTGCTCTGCAAAGTAGACACTAATAATTATCTAAACAGCAAGAACACATATCAGACAGATAACAACTCTGATGCATGTACTCTGCATGTGTTAACATGAAACAGCTGTATAACACGTACAATGTATATACCAATTTTACAAGATCATTAATACAGTACCATTTTCTAAAATCATTAACTTAGTGTCATTTTTATGATATAAACATTTACTTACAATCACCACAAATGCTCTTTTTGTCAAATGTCATAGTGCTGTATATTTTGATATTAAATCTGAGGTCATTGTACATTATTTGAGACACTAATTTGAAACAGAAATTTAATAGGCCTACTAATGTTAGAATAACGATCACCACAAAAGATCCAGTAGCCACTGCTATGACTGCCCTGTGGCACTAACATTTCTTCTGTCTTGAATGGGGTCTGGTAATAGTCTTCCACCCGTAGCTTCCTTTATACCTCAGTAGGTTTGATGCACTGATGTGTCCTATGATTCATCTTCATGATGTAGCAACACCATGCCTGTGGTGCCCAATAATTATCTTCAACTGTGTTGCCCTGTATATATATTGACCTTGCTGAAGAGTGTCAGTCTATACTGGTGAAGGGTCTCCATAGAGCTTCTTCTCAGCTGCATAAATGTTACCAAGTGATTACCACAACAATGCAATCTTAGTGATGCCTGCACATAAATATAGGCATCAAAGCCATTCTGCAATTCACCAGACATGAATTACCATCAGACTCAGTACTGACCAAATAAATCTAATGCAAATTATAGAGCTATATGTACCATATCAGGCACTTATGGTAACTACAACATTCTTTCAGAACTACAAACAACATGCAAGGCAAAGGATATGCAGTTTTTAACAGCTGTGCTAAACTGCAAATATCAAACCATGCATAAATGTAAAAAATATTAATGCAGACAGTTCACATCATTGCAAAAAACATCATAGTTCCATAGTGTAAATTACATGCCTTAATATTAGTTAAAACTTTGTTTTACTGAATAAAGAGTTTGCGATTATAAATAACTGTAATGATCAGAGTTATGGATTACTTTTATTTCAGAAATGCATGTAGATTCTCTTATTTTGTCAGCTGCTCAAGTTAAAAATATTAATATTAAAAGGTGTCCCTTCTTTGACAGGTTCCCAGCTGTATTGTGTGGCAATTTTATATTTTTGCATCACATATTTGGTCATAACATTGTGGTTTTCTGGCAAATTAGTGGCAAATCATTAAAGATTGAAGTTAGAAAATAATGGCAGACATTTGAGTTTCAGATTTCATACCCTTCAAAAAAATCATACTAATGCAAGACCTAGTACTATTCTATTACCTTTCTAAGTTTATAAGAGCAATATTTAAAATTGTCCTTATTTTTGGGCCTTTGTCCCACTTCTATGTATGTCTTTGTCCAGATTTCTTGCTCTGAGGTTGAGAGGTATGAGTGTCAGAGCCATCACCGTCAGCCAGAGACATATTGAATTGTGACATACTTGCTACACCCCACTCCCCCATATAGTGACTCTGGATGTGTCCAAGTAAGGCAAGGAACAGTTATGCAGTGTAAGTGTGCAGAGTATTCCCCCATCCAAGGTAGACACAAGTATGACAGTGGCTTTTTATCTGTCCTTGATTTTGCAGAATGTTCTGGTTTTCTGTCTTATTTTTATACTTTTAATTTATGCTTCTTATTATTCAGAAAATGCATGCTGTTGCAGTGCCCTGTTGCTCTTTAATGACCATCAGGTAAGCTTGTCAGAGATAGTAAGATATAAGTAAGCTTTAATAAGTATACTGTTAAAGAATTACCAACATTGAAAGCCTTTTTCTTGTTGCCATGCAGAAAATATTTACATAACTAGATAATGTATAAGCCTTAGGTATTGAAATTCATATGACAGGATTTGTAATATTTGTAATAAAAGACAGGATTACAGTATTTTCAAAAGCCCATTACATTTGTTGGAGACTTGCAGTCATCTTTGCAGGCTTTACCTGTAAACTAAGCAGAATGCCAATCTATCATGTGTGGTCCATAACCTGTGCAGTAATCCTTTAAGCAATTTAACTTGAGCTTGTTTCTTGTTTGCTGTTCATTTTTACTTTGATCATGTCTTCCCTATGAAACAAGTAGATAGTTGTTGTCAGGCAGCAGGTCTTTTTTGGATAAGAAACAATTTTACAAGTGGGGGTATCACAGAGATTGCTACTTTCAGCATATTACCTGGTACTTTTATAAAATTGAATATAAATTATAATTAGAACTGCAGTGCAAGGAGAAGTGGTTTGAGTTGAGTGCTGCTTGTTTTTTTATACTTGATTTTGACTGGCATTCCAGTAATGTATTTAAAAAGTAATTTATTTTTTCATGCCTCACAACCTTTTTGTTCCCATCTAGATATTAAGTAAGCTGTCATGTAGCCAATGCATTGAAATATTTTTTCTTCTACACTTCATTTTGTCTTTATTGGACTCTCGTAATAATGGTTTGGCACCCAGGGCAGAGTATTTAATTAAAGTTCCAGTTGTTGTGGTTTTCAGCATAGCTTCACCCCTTTCTAGTTGGCCACACCCCTTCCCATTAGCCCCACCCATTCATCTGTCTCCTACAGCCCCCCTTTAATTTGAAGTCACCAGCCACCACTGTGTATAATAATGTCAACAACAGATAATGCCAATTCCATTCCTCAGTCAACTACACATCTTGACTCAGTGGCTTTTTATCTATCAATCTATCTGTCATTTAAGCTTTATTATGTTTGTACATTATTATTTGTTTATTTTTTACACTTTATTGCTTTAAGACATTTACTGCCACCAAGTGTTTTGGATTAACATTATATTGTATCATCTTAAGGCCTCCAGTGCAAATCAGTGTGCTACTGAAAACTGATATTTAAGACTTAGATGTTTGTAACCATCTGCAGGTGGTTTGGCCAACTAGTATTGACCAGCTGGATATCATGGATGCATAAGTTGTTGAACTGTGTAGCCTTTTGCAAATATTCACAAGTATCCATGGCACTTAAACATATGGCATACCAAAATATTGCATGTATTCCTTAAGCTGGTAATAATCTCCAGATATAAACAAAACTGGAACTGTTCCATGTCCTTTGCATACAGCCAAAAGCCTTGAATGATGAATTCAAGCTGTCAAGGGATTTTTAAACTGCACACCAATGGTATCTGGATCTCATGTGGGTGGAGATGGAGAGGAGCAAACTGGTTGCAGCATGAAATGTTAGTCATGCCATACCATTATGTACACTCTCAAGACTATCTACATAATCTTAGCCACCTTTCTGTCTCCGACAGACTGCTAAACTCAGTCAAAGACCTGGACTCAGGAGTGCTTAGATCCAAGCTCATTACAGGTATGATGATTTGTTGCCAGAAGAGCTCCATTGACTTAATGGAATGGCAGCATTAAGGTGCCATCAGTCAACATAACCTGTATCATACTGTCACACTATAGAATAGCCATGTACCTGCTCTATCCACTTATATGCTTTTCACAATACACTATTTTTAGTGTTCACATTTCATTTTGTAAAAGTGTATCAATGTTAGCATCTTCTATAATCAACACCTTAATGCTTCTTAAAAGCTAATCATTGTTATGCGATTATAAAATCTGCCACTGGCCTTTTAAAAAATATCAGTAACATCTGTTGCTATAGTTACAACTCTCACAGTCATTGGGGGTCACATATTCCTCTCTCCTGTTTATGGGATTCATTCATCTTATAAGCCTTCTCTATTTGCTTTGAGATAGTATATTTCAAAGGACAGAACACTGAACTCCTGTTTTTAATAGAACCATAAAAGTTTAATATGTGTTTATTTAGTAACATGGCCAGTTGGTAACTGGCGCCATTACTAAAAACACATAACTTTATATAATCCCCAGAGTACTACCATCCAGCCTTGATGTTGCATTTCTTATTTGCTTTCTTGCTTTTATTTCTCCAAATCTTTTGGGTTTCTAATACCATCATGGGAATGGACCCCATTCCTAAGTCAGAGTACAATAAATGTTTATGTATTTACTATTGTTTAAATCTTTGATGTTAGCCAAAAGTGTTCTTTGCAGCACTCACAGTGCACCTAGAACTGACTCATTCTGCATTTCATATGGACTTGCATGTATTGATAGCATTTCCAAGTATGACTAAACATTCTTTTTTATTAGAAGCATTGTTCCTACTACTATTGGAACTGTCTGGGTAACTTTTTCCACATTGCTCTCATTTCTACTTACAAGTCCTGGTATTTATGACTTTGTATCTCTGTGTATAAGACACTGTAATCACTAGGTATAGCAGTTTTAATGATCAATGCCATTTTTTTCTTTTTTCAAGGACTACTATATCTCATTTTCTCACATCTCTTTTTGATCTGTTGGTAATGGGTGATCCCATGTTATGTAGACTTCATCATTTTGTATAATGCTTTGTGGTTGATGTTTCCAGTGCTTTTTAGTTACTTCTATATTGTGGTGTTTGCAGAAAAAAATCTTGCCACATCGTTGTGCCTTTCAGTATACAAGCCATCTATCATGAGTATATCACACCCAGCAAAAAGATGTGTAAGTGTTTCCCATTCATTTTTACAGAAACTCCATTTGTCTGTTTCTCCCATGTGTTCAGTGGACTTTGTAAACCAATGTGTACACAGTCCACTATGCAGGGTTATCATTAGTAACCTTTCATCTTTTTGTTTCAACAAACCCCACCTTAACCATTCTATTTTGTGGTATACTATATGCATAATACGATCTAGGACATGTCTGAAAAGCCTCCAAGAAATGTTCTTCCCTCATTAACTAATGCATAAATAAACATTTACTGGTACACTGTATTCTTCTAGCTAAGTTTTCAAGTAATTCTGATAAGGTTTCAAAATGTTCATTTCACCTTTGCATCCTTGCTACTTGTTTTGTATAGTATAAGATAGCATATATGATTCATGATTTGTGGTATATTGTATGTCCAAGTGCATTTGTTATTTAATGGTTTGCTGTAATAAGTTCTATTTCAAGCAGTGATGATACTACCCTCATCATGTGTCACCCATCTGACCTCATCACACAGTTTACTACTGGCCAAATTGCAGAGATACTAGTTATTTACATGTATAAACCCTTCAACACTGCCAGCAGGTTTCATCCTAATTAAATTATATTTATGACTGAGTATGCCACAGTACCAACAAGGCCGAGGAACCCATGTGTGTTGCCTTTTGTGTACTTCAGCTGAAATTGCGTGTTGTCCAATCACTAGTTGTATATCTTACTGCTCTTTATCAGTGACATGACTTCACAAGCTTTATCACACATTAAAGGTAAATCGGTTACATGCTCATTATCAAATGAAAACAAAGCCACACCAGCATACATGGAATAAGACTGACAGTGTGCATAACTTCCTATATTGTGCAGGCTATGTGTCATACCATAACATTAGCAGACAAATAATTGTCTCCTTTGTGTACTTCCAGTCATTAGTCTCCATATGGAATATTTTCTTAAGTGCATTTATGGCAGGAAAGGGTGACACATATGATACTAATACATCAAATCATCTTTACTGTCAGTTGTCTTTCATGCCATGTTTAGCATGTCAGCACATTACCAATGGAGTAGAAGAGTAAGTGGTACATACATGAAACAATGTGTTCAGCAGACACATGTATGAGAAGGTGTTGCATTACATAAACAAAGATTATGTGCATCCATGAAATAGCATGCTCTGTATCTAATGCTAGGATGTATCCAGCTGTTACATGAAGAAAACATGCATGTGGATTTTTATATATCCTGTATGCATAAGCTGGGATATATACACAAAAAAACAGGTTACACATGAAGAGTGAGTTGTCATGAAAGGATAAGCCAATGTTCTGCAGTGTTGCAAGTGACTTTGACATGTTGTCAAAAAAGGACATTGTGTACAAAGTTATCACTGAGGCAATCCACATGATTGAATGAATGACAGCGATAACATACTAGAAATAGCTTCATGCATGGTAATAAGTCAAAGTTGAGACAGTTCTGGTGAGACATAAGATGTCACCATCTAGTAAGTGACTATGCATGTACAAGTAAGCATCAAGTTGATATCATACTGACATATATATGACAAATGAAATGCAATGCACTTTTTCTTTAGCGATATGTATGTTTGTTAGTTTTTTAAGTATGTTGACATGATGTAGTGCCAGCTGTGCCAGAGGAAGTTGGCAGTTCATTTGTAATATATGCCAATATAGCAAGCTGGAGTTTTGTAAATAATTTTATGTCATTTGAATAGCAAACTGATTTGTACAGATGCTTGTGTTAAAAATGTATTGGTGGGTCCTGCTGGGCAGAAAAGAAATGTACATGTATGTCAGACTGTATTGTTGTAATTGAAGGAATGCACATATTTTAACAGAGGATACTAGCTGGGAAGATGTTAAGCTCAGCCCAGCTAGCCTTAAGAAAAATAACCTGAAATTAAATCTCTTGGTTTAGGCCATAAAGATTTTATCTCACAGGTCTGAATGCAGCCAGAGACACAATGTCTGTTAAAAGTTGGGGCTGGGATCCTGCTCTACTGTCCTTAGAGGTGAACTGATTGCTACCCTGGGGTGCCAGAGAATGGCTTGATAGTTTCTGCAGGAAGGGTGGAAGTGTGGGAATTGTTTTACATTTTCCAGATGCTGTAATAACCCTTAGCTAAAGTTCTATGTGTGTATTGTGACATACCAGTGCAAGATCCTGGTTCAGTTTCTAGTGAGAAGGTAATGTGTGAACCACAGAGTCGGGTGACCAGATATGATGTCATTCTGTAGTCAGTACTGAAATTGTATTTGAATACTAGTGAGATATGTGAGGTGTGGACCTGAAAAAACACTCGCCCACTTCCATCTTGCCTTGCTTTAGTAAGTAACTAAGAAACAGTAATTCTTCATTCAGTTAAAAAATATAGTGAGATTAGTGAAATGTTGTTAGTGTCCTAGTCTTTCCATCTGTGTTATTTTTTATACTTCCTGTGAATGAAATGATGGTGTTTATTGTAACTAGATATTCAGTATTTTCATACGTTTTATTATTTCTTATTAAATATAGCTAAACCTTTCATTGTGGCTAGTCTTTTAGAAAATATTTAACCCTTGAGAGTACTTGCATTTATTTAGTGGCACTGTAACTCCACATTCCTGAAAGTCTTGCTGCTTGGTTAAACACTACCATTTGTATAAATGTTAATTTTGCTAAGTGTAATTGGGTACCCTGGTAGCAGCCTTAAAGTAGCTGGTTCTGGATGTTCTGGTGGCAGTAAACCTACCTTATAGTCTGGGTAGAAGTGGCAGAGTGGGTAATCTGGGTCAACCTTTTCCAGGTGTGTGTGTGTGTGTGTGTGTGTGTGTGTGTGTGTGTGTGTGTGTGTGTGTATGTGTGTGTGTGTGTGTGTGTGTGTGAAAATCTAATCTCAAAGACAGTGTGTGTGACACCTGCATTGAACAGGGACACTGAGAGCACTGATTTCACAGAAAGGGTGGTGGAGGACTTGGCTTGGAACACCCAACTAAGGACTCAGCTCTATAGTGGTCAGTGAGGAGTCTTATTCATGGCCTGGAGAGAAAGCCCAGCTCCAGGACTGGAGTGTGCATTCCCTGTGTGGTCTTAAGGGAAATTGTACTTGGTGCACAGGACTGCATCTAAAGATACTGTGTGCATTTATTTTTCTCACAGTTAACATTCCTCAGCAGTGTCAGTGGTGAGGAATGAGGCTCCCTGATCACTGGCCCAGAGGAGGGACTTCACAGTAAGTATTTAGTCATTTTGTTTTATGTCTAAATTGTGATGACTTATACCAGAAACATAATAGGATGTGACATATATTAATATACTCTCTAACTTACAGGTGCTGAGGAAAGGAATATTAAGGTAGTCATGTGACACTGAAGTAGACACATTCAACATGGGCAAAGCAGGAGGGGTGCATATAGCATTTGCAGCAACAGCCATGGTCACACATTGTTATTGCTGATGCTTTGATTTAAAGCAATGTGCTGTGATACATCTAGCATACATATACCCAGCAGTGACTCTTTTCATGTGCTTGGTGGGTGTCATATTTATTTATTTATTTGTTTATTAATTTATATTTTGATAACTAAGAAGTTCAGCTGAGACCCCTATTCATTGGAAACTTGTGGAGACAATATGCTCCACAATTATTTGTATAATAATCAAAAGTAATTCAACATTCATAAATGTTTACAGTATAATTTAATAAGCACACTGGAAGTAGCGATGTCAACATTGCAAAGTATAATACAAGAGTTAAAAAGACACTAGTAATACAAAATGCAAGTTTTACCTGTGTAGAACTGTGTAACAAGAATATAAAAACTGGATCTCATACTATACCCTGTACAGCTGTAGATATTTTGACTAGATAATACTTTGTTGCAGTAGACCAAAGGCCATTATCAATATTATATGATGCAAAGTGTAGGTAATTCAACAGCAGATTAAATTAGTGGCTAATATAAGGCTGGGATATAATTACAAGATGATTCAAAGGCAGACAATCCAGCAATGAGGAACAGACACATACACACATATGCATACACATACGCACACACATACACACTAAAGCAATTTCACACTAACAATCCAAGGGGAGGGTCTTCCTAGTTTTATTTGTCAGTACACAGTAAAACGAACAGAGAGGATATGACTGGGTGGAGCTTCTAAGGCCAGGTATACAGAAAATGAGACCGGGAGGAGCTTCCAGTGCCAGATATACAGTAGGGGCAGGCAGCTCAAAAGCCTCCATGTTTAAAAGCACAACAGGCTAAAGAGTGGGTCCTCGGGGAAAAAAAACTCAGAAGAGATAGCAAAAATGCAATAAAATGAGAGTCTACTCAGAAATTATTTAAAAACCTAGGTAGAGCACAGAAACCGCTTGGAAATATCATACTATAAAGCACTGCAACTATAAAATTGCCTTCAACGTATAGCTTTAACTTCAGATACAGAACAAACACAACAGGAAATACAGAAAACTGATTTAAATGGTAAGATAAGCTCAGCAGTTGAGATGTAGTTTAAATGTACTTCTTTGGCTGGAATAAGAAGGCCAAATGCTTTGTTTTCAAGTTTCCAAGTTTCCATCAGTCCCAAGACTAAGATGGCTGACTGGGGATGTGGGTTAATTACCACAAGCTTTAATTACACCTCACACAACTACCCAAAGCTGTAATTTTCTTTTAAGTTTGAAAAGTTACTAGAACACAGAATTAAATGAGCAATTCTAACAATCCACTTAAGTGCTCAGAAAAATAACGATGGATGCTGTTTGAAAAGTAAATAAAACAATGAATTAGATGAGCAATACTGATGATTCATGTAAGAGCTCAGAGAAATGACAATGGATACTATCAAACCCAAATCAATTTATAGCTGTAGCTTCAGACTTAGAAGAGAAATAGTAAAAATGTAATAAAATGAGACCCCACACAGAAATTATTTAAACACCTTGGCAGAGCACAGAAACCAACCAAAAATATCATACTATAAAGCACTGTAACTATAAAATTGCCTTCAACATATAGCTTTAACTTCAGGTACAGAACAAACACAACAGAAACACACACAACTGATTTAAATGGTAAGATAAGTGCAACGTTTGAAATGTAGTTTACATGTACTTCTTTGGATGCAATATGTAGTCCAAATGCTTTGTTTTCAAGCTTCCAAGCTTCCAACAGTCCCAAGACTAAGATTGCTGACTACTGTGTAATAGAAAATACCAGGGGGCGGGTTAATTACCACAAGCTCTAATTACACCTCACACAACTAGCCAAAGCTGTCATTTTCTTTTAAGTTTGAAAAATTACTAGAACACAGAATTAAATGAGCAATTCTAACAATCCACTTAAGTGCTCAGAAAAATAACGATGGATGCTGTTTGAAAAGTAAATAAAACAACGAATTAGATGAGCAATACTGATGATCCATGTAAGAGCTCAGAGAAATGACAATGGATAGTATAAAACCCAAATCAATTTACTGCTGTAGCTTCAGACTTAGAAGAGAAATAGTAAAAATGTAATAAAATGTGACCCCACTTAGAAATTATTTAAACACCTAGGCAAAGCACAGAAACCACCCAAAAATGCTATACTATAAAGCACCACAACTATAAAAAATGCCTTTAATATATAGCTTTAATTTCAGATACAGAACAAACACTAGAGGAAACAAACAAAAATGATTTATATGGTAAGATAAGTGCAGTATTTTAAATGTAGATTAAATGCTTTGTTTTCAAGCTTCTAAGCTTTTAGCAGTCCAACAATTGTTTAATTAAACCTCATTTTCAACACTAAGGGCGGTATTGATACTCATTATGTAGACACATTAAGGCTATCTGCACTGTCCACAAATGTACTTAGTTAAGCTCCGATTCACAGAGGCCACTTACGTTAACATGTGATGGCCAGTAATAATCTTAAGCAAATTAACTCACAGTGAGATGTAAATGAGGAATGATGTAACTCAACATGTGCTAATGTAGCATTGTGTCACCTGTTTGTGATTTGTAGTGGAATATTCCTGATTTTCCATGCCATCTGCAAATACGTTATATAAAGAGGAATTTCAACAATCCTGTCTACTTACCAACTCATGAAAATGTTGTCACTTGCTGCTATCCTTGCTATTTCTAGATGTAAGTTGTTTGTCTTTGCTGAGCCAAAACAGCTTGCACCCAGCAGTGCTCACCTGCCAAGATGGGGGATATATAGACGGAGAGTAACTCATAATAATTTTGATAAACAGCAGATAGCAGATACTTGACAGATTCAGAGTGGACAGGGACATTATAAGGGTCTTAGTAAGGATGACTGACCCCTATGGAAGTACTGAAGAAATGTATGGACTGCCTATGCCTGTGGACACTAAGCTATGCATTGCTCTTACTATACTTGCCACGGGGATCTTCAAGTGACAGACTGGGGACACATAGGGTATCTCTCAGGCTTCTGCCTTGTGGATACTGCAGAAGTTCCTGGATGAAATCTGGCACATGTGGATTGGTACATCTATTTCCTGGTGTCACCTCAGGACTGAACCAAGACTATGCATGCCTTTTGAGGTGGCCCATTTCCCCTAAGGTACTCACTACAATAGACTGCACTCATGTTGCAGTTAGGGCCCCTTCTATTCCATAGGCGAAGCAGTACTGAAATAGGAAGGACTACCATTCTGTCAATTGCCAAGTAGTGCATTATACATGGGGTGCAGCTCCAATGTCTCTCCCAAGCATCCTGACAGTGCACATGATTCCCATATCTGGTACATTAGCTCACTGCATTGCCTCTTCCTCCATGGTAGGATGCCCAGTGGTCTTCTTGTTGGTAAATGGTAAATCATATTTTTCTGTTGTATTTAAGTCGTTATTCATAATAAAAAGTATTGCTGAATACTAAATTACTTTTCCATTGCCCCCCACTCTTTTATCTCTTGCTTTTTCTTTTTTTTTTGTTTTTGTTATTTAGGTGATGCTGGATTTCCACTGGAGCCATGACTCATGACATAAAGTGAGAAATCTAAGTGGGATTTCAGAAGAGATCTATAACATATCCTTCACAACTAACAACTCAGCTAGTGCATGCAGGAAGTTTACTGCATGATGCATTCTGCATAATAAGATCATGTGCTGGTCTGGTGATGAAATAACCCATGCTATTGCAGTAGCTCCCATTTCAAATACTGATAGATTTACTGCAAATCAGCAAGTCAAATGGCATCAGAAAGTCTCAGTCTAGGGATATAAACCTCTTCTGCAACATCAATAGAATGGTTTGGATGGACAGGTATATCTCACAAAGGATACTACTGCTCTGTAACAGACTTCCCATCCACATAAAATAAAGTTCATTCCTGTCCATATTCAAACACAACTTGGATCTATGGATGAGGAAAAGAAAGTTTTCCCCAGGACTGTCCCCTGTACTACTAATGGATGGAGGCAGCTCCTAAATGCTTTATTCCATGTTTGTGTTCCTTCAAATTATCTATGGTATGATCCCAGTTATTCTCATTTGGGTTAATATATTATTATTAAACATGGGATGGGTAAGGCCAATCCCTAACCAAAGGATAGGTTAATTCAGGCATAAAAAGGATAGCTGGCTAGGCTTAAAATAGTCCACAAGGGCAGCTAGCCTAGTACTTACCTATGAACCTATGAATTGTCAGAGCTGATTCACAGTAGTTGAAGATCAAATGAGTCATACACATCTCATAAGGATATGCAGTGACAGTGGAATTGATTTTGAAGTGGGGATGTCATGAGAGCTGTATGGTGAGTTGGCTTGAGGTTGTGACCTAATCAATGCAGGATATGTGAACATTATCTGGACCTCAAAAAAGAGGTTCTGCTAGATGTAAGTGAATGCTGACATGGCCTGCGTAAGATCTGTTGTGATTGTTCCCCCAACTAGTTACATTACTTTCCTGAAAATCACTTGGAGTCCCTTGGGGCCAGACAGTACCCTGTCCTCTTCTCCTTCCAAGAGTGACACCTACTCGAGTCTGGTAAGTCCTAACTAGTGTACAAATGGAGGCCTCC
Organism: Protopterus annectens; assembly: GCF_019279795.1. Classification (NCBI taxonomy): domain Eukaryota; kingdom Metazoa; phylum Chordata; order Ceratodontiformes; family Protopteridae; genus Protopterus; species Protopterus annectens. The sequence goes on from NC_056731.1 coordinate 1,352,482,770, forward strand.
ATTGATGCTTGGTGTACTACCATACTATGTATTACTGTGATCATTGCACTGTCCCTACTCTGTGTCACTTCAAGGTACTGCTACAAATCCTCAAGCATATCCTGGAGGGCTCTGATCATTTCCAGCTGACTCTGTTGCAGTGCTCTGAGCACTAACAGTATCACAGCACATTTGCTGCTGGGCAGCCAATGCTTTTCATGTAACCTAGGGTATCTGTTACAAATGTCTGCACCTGACTCACCTTTGTAAATGTGTCACTTTAGACACTGTTACCTCTGAATGCCTGTTATCATCCTCAAAGTGTTCATATGGTTTGGAGATACTGGTATAGGGATGCATGTTTTTTCTCTTGTATAAGGTTGAGTACAATGTTAGCATGTGCTTGACTTTGTGATGCACTGTCATTTCCTACAGAGTTACTAACATGTTATGGAGTATGAGATCCTGCCATTAAGCTTGGGGACTGCCGGCCACTTTCTTCAGGCTCCCTCATAAATATTACGATGTTTTCATCATCATTATCACCAACAGACATTCTGCTGACAATATCCTCCAAATTCATTGGTATGGTGGAACTGTTTGTTTCTGATGCTGACCTCGTAAGAAAAATTATTTGAAAACATTACTCATAACAAAATAGCATACACTAATGTATGCTTATTCAGGGGGTGTAAGGGAACTTACCATGCATACTGCCTTCTTTGCTGATATAGAAGGTTTGGTTTGTAATAGTAACTGTCATTTGTTTTGTGTAATCATTCGTTGTAAACATTCCATTCTCTATATGAGTATATGACACTGTTTTTAAACCAACCAACCTTCATGAGCACATTATAGGTTCATAGGTGTTTACTAGGCTAACAACCACAAGGCCCTTTTTATGCCTAGCCATGCATCCCAAATAGGTTCATAGGTTCATACTAGGCTATCTGCCCTGGGGCAATTATAAGCCTAGCCCGATTCTGTATGGCTTACGCCACCCCTTGATTTGAGTATACTGTGCCCTTTTTAAGGTTTAGTTTACTGTGCCTCTGTCTAGTAGTGACACGGGAGTAATCCCTGGGACAAACCTACGATCCCCCATCCACTTATCGAGATTCTTCTTGAAGAGATTCAGTGAGGTGCTCTGCCTCACATGAACTGGAATTCTATTCCAGAGCGAAGGGAGCCTCTCCCTCCAGCAAGTTCTATTTATTTCTGTGCTGAGGTTCAAGTCCCTCGAGCGTGTGGCTCTAAGGGATTTAGATTTACTGAGGTGGAGCATGTCCATTAATTCTGGATTTGACATAGCTTTGTATGTCAGGCATAGATCGCCTCGAAGTAGGCGGTATGCAACTGAGTAGAGCTGGAGTTTTTTTAACCGAGCAGCATATGGCATCTGTTTGAGACCCTTGATCCTCTTGGTGAGATACTTTTGGGGTCTTTCTAATTGCTGCAGGTGTCGGGTAAGGTACATCCCAAAAGGGGCATTGTATTCTATGATGGGCCTGATGAGGGATGAATAAGGGGCATGATTACCTCTCTTGATCTAGATGTGAAACCCTTCGTGATGAGGTGGGCTATGTAGAAGGTCTTTCTAACCACTTTGGCAATGTGGTTTTCAAAGGAGAGATTGCTATCAACTTGGGTCCCCAGGTCCCTAATAACTTTCTCTGTACTTAATGGGTTTCCGACTATGTGGTAATTTGTGGGCACATTGTTTTTGCCAAAGGGTATGACTATACATTTTTTGGCATTTAGCTTTAAACCATGGCGCTGGCACCAGTTATCTGTCTCTGTGAGACCTTTTTGAAGGATGTTTGTGTCAGCTGGAGAGTTGATTATGGTGCCCAGTTTGCAGTCGTCTGCAAACTTGGTGAGCCATAGTCCTCCCACGTTTGCCTGTACCTCGGAAAAGTATATACCGAACAAGAGTGGTCCCAGGACAGAACCCTGTGGGACGCCACTTGTGACCGGTTTCGAGTCTGACATGGCTCCAGCAACTCTCACTCTGTGGGTTCTGTCTTTGAGCCAGTTTGCGACCCATCTTGTGACATAGGGGTTTATATTTAAGCTGGATAGCTTATCTATGATGCCCGAGTGGGGTATTGTGTCAAATGCCTTTGCAAGGTCCAGATAGGCTGTGTGGACTACCTTCCCTTCATCTATGGCTTTGGTGACTGTTTCAAAGAAGTCAACCAGGTTCAAAAGGCAGGATCTGCCCTTGACAAAGCCAAACTGGGTAGGATCTAGTGTCTGTAGGTCCCCAATGTCTTTGTTTATGAGCTCCATGATGATCCTCTCCATAGGCTTGCAGACTAAGCTAGTCAGGCTTATGGGGCGATAGTTTCCAGGGTCCATAGAGGCTCCACCTTTGTGGAGTGGGACCACTGTTGCTGTACGCCATTCTGTGGGCACATATCCTGTAGTGAGGCTGAGATTGTATAGCTGTTTTATTTGAGGGATTAGTTCCTCTTGTAGTTCTTGTAGGACGCAACCTGGGACGCTATCTGGTCCCATGGAAGCAGTGTTTTTTGCTTTGGAGAGGGCAGCCTTCACCTGAGCATCTGAGATGTTTGGGAGGCAGCCCTCTGCCGGGATAGATACTTGCTCTTTGGGGGTGGAGAAGTTTGCACTGAACCTGTCTGCCAGGATATTGGCGATGTCTGTGGGTTCAGTGTATTTTTTGTCATTAAGAATCAACTCAGAACAAGTCTGGGAGTTGCATCCCAGGTTTCTAACATAACTGAAAAATGCCTTATGATTGTCTTTGGTGTCCTGTGCAATTTTTCTCTCGAAGCTGGCCTTGGAGGATTTTATGAGGGATCGTAATTTTTTGCAAGTACTGATCAGAGATGCCTTCCCTATTAGGGATTTTGCTCTATCATGTAGTAGCTTCCTCCTTCTGTTGTACAGTTTATTTATGGCAGGGGTCCACCAGACTGGACGCCTGCCTTTGGATGATTGGGTCTTGGTTTTGTTTGGGATAGCATGATCCATGCATTCCTGGAGATGTCCGTAAAATGCATTTATATAGGATTCTGCAGTTTGGGCTGTAGTTTCCACTGGCCCTGGGGCCTTGAAGGATTCCACTTTGGTTTTGAGAAGTGAGAATTTCGCTTTTGAGAAGTTTTTCACTGTGGTTTTCTGGGCTGGGGGTGGGGTCGGGATGTGGACATCCAGTGAAATTAATTTATGGTCTGATCTTACCAATGAGGGATATACTTCTGGTGTGGAGCATAGAGTCCCCATGTTGGTAATGATCAGGTCTAGTATGTTGTCCCCTCTTGTGGGAGTGGTGACTAGTTGTTCCATAGCATTTGAGTTTATAATTTCCAGAAATCTTTGGGCTAAGGTGCTGGGGCTTGAGTAGTGCTTCCAGTCAATGTTTGGGTAGTTGAAGTCGCCCAATATAATGGTGTTCGGAGAGATCTTCTTGTTCTCCAATGTTTTCAGGAAAGCCGAATGGGATTCCTGACTTTGAGAGGGTGGTCTGTAGGATGCTATAAACTGAAAAGCAGTCTTGCCCACTGTTAGTTGCACATGGATGGTCTCCGATACTTCATGCAATGCCACTAACCTGGAGGTGTGGATATCCTTGATAAATATGGAAACTCCCCCTCCTTTTGTGGTTCGGTCCGGGTTTTGGGGCCAAAAAGCATGATATGAGGTATAGCCTGGTAGTGCAGGGGTGCTCTCTGGAGCCTTGAACCAGGTTTCTGTCACTGCACAGATATCGATGTTCTCCATACTGAGGAGAGCTTCGAGTGCGTGCATCTTGAGGTTAAGACTTCTGGCATTTAGCAGCATTACCCTTAGTTTCTTGTTCCTTGTGCTGTCTATGGGGGTGGGTTTGACTTTTGAGCCTTGCCTAAAAAGGCACTATGGGGGTGGCAAGAGCCCTTGCCAATATCCGAAAGCCCAGTGGTGACAGGTGCAAGCCGTCCCTAGCGAAGCAACGTGGCTTGTCGAGCATGTCATCCCAGGCTGACAGACACTGGATCCCCTTTGAATGACACCAAAATTTTAGCCAATTGTTAAAATAGATCATTTTGTCTTTGTACTGTGGCATCATTCTAGGTGAGGGTAAGATGCTGCTCAAGGTCAGGGTCATACCAGCCTGGGCTACATGATCAGAGAGCTTCTCTATGTCTCTTTTCATGTAGTCCAGGGAGGTACGTCTCAGGTCATTCACACCAGCATGTACAATGACTGAGTCATATTTGTATTTGCTTTGGAGTGACCTGAGTGCTTGCGTTATGTGTCGGATCCTAGCACCCGACAGGCAGCTCACTGTGACCTTCTCTTTATTCAGCCTGGTGAGCGGGACATCAGTGTGTCTGACAATAGAGTCACCTATAACAAGAGTATCAGGTGTGTTATTCAGTCTTAAGGGCTGTGACTGCTTGGCACACTGACTTTGTGGGTTATGTGTTATGTGTGTTTTGTTTTGAGGTAGCGTTTGCTTGGATGTCTGCTTTGGAGGTCTCTGTTGCTTAGGTAGATTTTTATTTAGAGCCTCCGAGTATGTTTTTGTGTATTTATGTGTTTGGTTCGCTGATGTGGTGGGACTATGTGATACTGGAATTGTGTTGTGTGAGGTTACCTTCTCCTCCTGACTGGTTACACCAGTTTTGAGATGAGAGAGCTCAGCCTCCAGTTTGGCTAAATAGTTGCATCTCTCACATATATTTGAACCTGTTTGGAGGAGGAGAGGGTTGTCCGTGTGCATGAGACAGTTGTAACATTGCCTCAAAATTCCCTGATTCACCAGCTGGACTGGAGAGGAAGCCATTGACTGACCTTTGGACATGCTAGAGTAATAGGGAAACTGAATTTAAGACGGACCAATAGAGGACAGGGTAATCGTAGAGAGTGTAAGAGTAAGTAGTGCTTATGGTTTAATAGTGCTAACTTGTAGGATTACTTAATTGGACCAGTGAAGGGCCTTAGAATGAGAATATGGTGTTTAAATTGAGAGATAGAGCAGTTCTAAGGGAAAAAGTGAAGAGCAGACTTTGTGGAGCCAGGAATAGTTTAAACCCAATTAGGCGGCACTGCCCGCTGTTGCGCTATGCTCAAAAATGCGCAAAACCGCGCAAAAGAGGGTTTTAAGAGAGGAAGATGAAGGAGTTTTGGAATTGACCCAGAATGGCCAATAAAACTACAGTTTCAAGTCAGTAACCACTCCCACAGGGGCAGGCAGGCTGCTCAATGTTTTTCACTGCCACTGATCAACAGAGTGACTTTCCTTTAGCCCAAGCAAAAAATGGCCTCACAGAAACTTACAAACAGTTCAAGAACAGCAAGCCTGTAACTGAACTTTTTTAAATCTCAGAAAAGTGGGAAAAAAGCAAGATTTTTTTAGTTTTTTTTGTTTTTTCAGAGATAACAGAGGTTAACAAGTATCAACAAGTTATAACAGTGCAGTAAATGACCCCACACAAGAGTGCTAGGCCAAGGACAGATAAAATGCAAGTTTTGAGAAAAAACGATTTTAAAAATAAGTGCAAACAGGAAATTCAGTAAACAGCTCTAGGTTGTGCTCTAAATACAGTTACTAATGCAGAAATCAAATTTAACAAGGCAGAAAATGCTCAAAATAGGCGGCTATGCAGAAAAACGTAGCAAATAAACAGAGGAAAAATACTTAAAGTCTCAAAAGTGGCTCCTTTCTTCTCTCAGCATTTTCTCCTCTTGGTGGGTGCTTCACCAACAGCCAACAAGCCTGAAAAGACGCCAAAACCATGAGGCAACCAGGTTTAAAGAGAGGAAGATGAAGGAGTTTTGGAATTGACCCAGAATGGCCAATAAAACTACAGTTTCAAGTCAGTAACCACTCCCACAGGGACAGGCGGGCTGCTCAATGTTTTTCACTTCTCTGACAAGTTCTGCTACCCTTGATAAGTGTAAACATGGACCTGGGAGATGAACCTTTTACAGGTTATCTGTGCCCATTAAAGATGTAGGTGCCAAACCAGGGATGAATTTCCGGTTTCCCATCCAATTGTCCAAGTTGCACTTGAATTTGGCTATGGAGGAACTCTGCTTCATATGGATAGGAAGCCTGTTCCATAGATGGGGTAGTCTCTGGGATACATAGTTATCTCTCCAGCAGGTCCTATTTATATCACAGGCAAGTTTTAAGTCTTTAGAATGGGTAATTCAGGTGCTGTTTGTTTTGTGGATATGCAGGAGGTCCATTAGAGTGTGTCTGACAATGCCCTGTATGCCAGGCATATATCTCCCCTCAAAAGCCTGTAGGAGACAGAATACAGGGATAGGGCCTTGAGGTGGTCAACATAGGACATATTACTTATGCCCTGTATTCTTTTAGTGAGGAACCTCTGTGGCCATTCCAGTTGTTGGATATGCCTTGTTAGGTACATACCAAAGGGGGCATTGTACACATTGTACACAGAAGAGTGTTGCTGCTGCAGATGTTGATAACAGCTAGTATCCATACCACCTCCAACTATTCCATTGCCATTATCTTCTTCGTCAAGCTCATCTGCATGGATGATGAGAAGGTATTCATCATCTGGTTTTAAATGGATAATTGTTGAAGCACCCCCCGCCCCAAGTACTGGTATGGGCAATTGCATTCTACCTCACCTTGTTTCTAGCAGGTCCTACCATATAATTGGCCTTCTTCTTACACTGTGTTAATGTGCAGTTTCTGCCACCCACTGCACTAATGTTGAGGATAACTTGATTCCAGGTCTTCTTAGCTGGTTTGGGCCCTCTTTATCAGACAGATGTAACACATATGTCCAAATGGCTGCCATGGGGATGTGATTTTCCTCACGGCTGAAGTTACCCTTTCTCTGCATTGAGACCCTGTTTTGCATTATTACTGCATATTTAAAAAAAAAAAACAGAAAAAGGCCACAATCATACACAAAAAAATGTTTTGAAGCAATCATCATTCGGACTATACAGTACTGACCATGTGGGCCTACTACCCTCCTAAAAATGTTAGGTGACACAAACCCCATAATTATATACACATAGAGCTCAGTCAAGTAAAGGTGTGCTATAGCATTAGTTGCAGTCCAGTCATATCAATATAGAAAACTCTTTCTTTAACACATTCATCCTTCCCCACCCTTACCATTGTCAGATAGTCATTTCATTACTCATTCATCAGAGACAGTCACAACCCCTCCCCCCATCCCCAGTAAAGGCACATGCATGCTGAGCCAAGAAAAAAATCCTTATCACTGCAGTACTTCACTATTTAATAACTGCAATGCTACCATGTATGTACAATCACTAAATTACTCTAAAATACTTATTTTTCTCAGTGATCATTAATCATCTCCACTCCTGCTGTACAGAGTTCCCACTTTTAAATGACAGCTATACACTATTCATTAATAGCCATCATAACATGCACATGATATTAGTAAAAGCAACACCGCTTACATTTAACTCACTAGTGTTTTTCATATTTGTAACTGATTACTATTAAATTATATATTTTTGCAATTATTTTCTTACATTAATAAATCTGTGATTTCCTAAGACATTTACCAACTAACTCAAAAATGGTAAGTTAATATGGCAGTATTCAGCTTTTTGCATAAATTTACAACTATTTACACATGTTGTGTGCAAATTAAATTCTTGTATCACTATAAACTGCAGTAATAAGGGAAAGTGTACAGCCTTGGATGTAAATTGCTCTGGGATACTCATGAATGCGGATTTAGACTCATGTGAACTCATTGTGGATGGCTGCAGACTCCACAGCCATCCACAGTATATCTTCACCTTCCTTAGCATGCAGCAAGAATGGACTGATATGCTCAGGTATACTAAAATATGAAGATATTCAGATAAAACAAAATTGAGTCATATGTATTACAGTTAGCACAACAATACAGTAGAATCTCTGTCCATCTATCCTCCTCTGACACACCTTGTCAATTCTACCCACTCAAAAGTTTATAAAAAGGCTCATTAGCATATATTTATGCAGCCCCCATATGTGTGTGTGTGTGTGTGTGTGTGTGTGTGTGTGTGTGTGTGTGTGTGTGTGTGTGTGTGTGTGTGTGTGTGTGTGTGTGTGTGCATATATATATATATATATATATATATATATATATATATATATATATATATGTCTTTGATCTTACAATGAAATAAATTAAAGTATTTGTGTGTTATTCTTCCAAAAAGATATTACAAAATGGAAATAATTATCGCATATTGTTTTTTATGTAGAATATGTCAAATTAGAATGTATTTCATTACAAAAAAAATATCTGTAACAAAGCACTTTTAGTTAAACCAAATTTGCTATTAATAACATTAAGTTCTTTAATGCCCCTGCTGGTTATCTGGGTTTGCTTAAGATAGTGTCACAACCCAGAAGGAGTGGTGCTAAAACTTTGAAGCACAGTCCTTCTCATATTTTCTTCATTCTGGTACTGACACATTTAGTCACAACAGCACCTATTAAGGCACAAGTCTGCACTCCAAGCTGCTCTGTTAAAGAGACCAAAATCATGATCTACTTTCTGAAGAAGTCAGATCTGGATAAGATTGAGGCATGGACTAAAAGTAGCAATTTGAAAAAGACTGATATCTGGCAGGAGTTGGGTAAACACCTGGAAACCCTAGCAGGGGATCATCCATCTGACCAGCAGTGCAGTCAGAAGTATGACGACCTGAAGAAGCACTGGCCACGCCAGATAGCTGATTGGGTAGATTAGGTAGAGGCAAAAAGGCCAGAGTTCTATAGTATGTCTAAAATTATATTTTTTCAGGTGAGGAATATTTAAAATAAATAAATTCTATAACTTTGCACAATTGATATTAGCTACAAGAAATATGTGTTCCCGCAGGAATGTAGAATATTTAAAATAAATAAAAGTTATAATAACATTGCACAATTGACGATATTAGCTACAAGAAATATGTGTTCCTGTAGGAATGTAGAATATTTAAAAGAAATAAATTCTATAATAACATCGTACAATTGATATTAACTACAAGAAATACGTGTTATTGCAGGAATGTATCTGTAATGTTATAATAATTGAAAGTAAAGCATTCTCATATCTGTACACAGAACTGCATCAGTATAGAAATATTTAATATTTATGTGATGACAGTAATTGCCTGTGCAAATAGAAATGTAAGATATTTATGTGGGAGGTTGGCATGATGGTTAAGGTTTACCTTATAAATACAAGGTGTACATTTAGATTCTCACATGGAGTAATTGTCTAGGCTTAAAATGGCCCACAAGGCCACTGGACCTATGAACCTATGAGTAAAATAATAATCTGCCAATATATGTCTGTTTGTGTCTTTAGGCAGGAAAAAGAAGTTTGTATTTCTATACTTTCATTTAATATTGCATTACCTTAGTTAGGAGATAAATTTCATGGTGATAGTGTAAACCAGGAATTATTTCATAATGTATTAATTATATAAGAAATAATTTTATTTTCATAATAATAGCTGCACATGCAAGATGGCTGAAGTCAGTCAGGCAGCACACCCTAGTCAGATTGGGGGTTGGGAAGGGTGGATGGGGCTGCTGTAGTGTGAAGTGAATATTCAGCACACACTTTACTGAGAAATAAACCAATATTATTAACTCTGTATTACTTCTGCATACATTTTAAATCATCAGGAAGAAAACTATCAAGCGCACAATTTTGAACAATTTAGGAAATGGAAACTTCCATTACTTGTTACATTGTTCAATGTCTCTGCACATTCATGCTGAACCCATTTCAGAGACTGTTTCATGCACAACATAAATATTGAAAAAAAAATTCCACAAAACCACCTACTTTTGTTTATTAGTGATAGTAAATGTAACATTAGCTAAGTATGAGAATTCAGATAGTATTATATATTTAATCAAATAATGTAATGAATGCAGTTGCTTATAAATAATAATGGTATACTTAGATAAAAATGCCAGTAATGTGAAATATAAATTTTTTTCTCTAAACAGCTGAGGCTGAGGTCTCCTATTATATATATATATATATATATATATATATATATATATATATATATATATATCTATATATATATATATATATATATATATATATATATATATATATATATATATACATATACATATGGGTCTACTTTACAAGAAAGAAATTTCACTTACCTGAAACTCATAACACTGAGATGAAAAGGCCGACAGCACCAGCACACTGACATCCCGGAACACCAAGTTACCACTCCAGGTAAGTACCTGCTTGGCCATCGTAAACAAAAACGTAAACTGAACAAAACCAAACCCACCCATGTGGGGGTCAAAGCCCCCCATACTCCCTTACTAAATATTCCAACTCTGAGATTGCACTACCATGGGGGTAAGGAACAAAGTTCAACAGGATGGCCAAGTGGTGTTCCGGTGGAAAGTTGATGTTCTGGGACATCATTGTTATGCGGTTGTCAGCCTTTTTATCTCATTGTTTTAAAAGTCGGGTAAGTAAACATTTGGGCTTCTGAAGGACACCCATATATATATCTATATATATATATATATATATATATATATATATATATATATATATATATAGATATATATAGATAGATAGATAGATATATATTATACATACACACACACACACACACACACACACACACATACAGAAATAATTAATAGTAAGTTATACAGAATTATCTGAAACAATAGAGTGCATTCGGTACTTTACTGTAACCATGAGAGAGACAGATGTCAGTATATGAGTACACTATTTCTGCCATTAATTGATTTTATTTTTTGTATATAAAAAATATACTGCTTTAGCACACTAACTGAAAGAATAGATTGCACTCACTATATAACTTCATGCAATGGTGAGAAATTGCAATATATAAGTGCAAAAACTGAAGGAATAGATGGTATTCAGTACATTACTGCAAGAAGGACTGGTATAATTGCAGTATTTCCATATATCATTGATTTTATAAGTTGTAATTATTTATCATGGATGTTCTTAATGCAAAACTGCAAACAAATGCATATCAGACAAAAATGTGATCATTATGTTTGTGTACTGGACTGCAATATTTAAACCCTAGAATTATATGATAGCAAACATTGTCCTGCCATGTATGCATAAGCACTTCCCATAAAAATGTCATCCCAAAATTGTGCATAAGCTCTCCCCATAACATTTCAGCCCAAAGTCTGCTTAAGCACATTCAGTACACTTTCAAATAAAAATATAAACACTTCTCATACATTCTGTTTTATCTCAATAAAGATTTATTAAAAATAGAAATATTTTAAAGTAAGAAATTTAAAACGGTGTGCCATGATGTGTGATTTCTTTTTTTTTTCCTGTTTTGTTGTTTTATTAATGCATTTCTTTGTTCCTTATTGTTTTATTTTTATCCCATTTACATTTAGTTTTCTGCATCCTCAAAATCCATTGAAGCAACCCAGGCATGTATCTCCCAGCTTACTGGTCGCTCACCCTCTGCCTGACCGGGGACATCCTTGCAGGGTCAGGGCAGTGGCACTGGTTCTGCAGGTACCCTGGAAATCCTCACAGAATGTGGGCTTCAAAACTTGGTTGAGGGTGCGCTGGAAGAGGTAGTTCTTTGGAGGATTCATCCAACTAAGGCTTCACTGCAGTGTGTAGATACTCTTTCTCAGCTAGTGTCAACCACCACACCACCACAAGCCCCCCCCCCCCAACATTGGGATCCTCCACTGCTCCACCATCTGGCAGGATAGATGTTTGAGGTTCTGTGGGCTGAGACTCCTGCTGGTGCTTCAGCCCTTCTTTCCTTATCCTTTCGCTTACATGCACCCACAATACCCTCTCATATAAAATACATTTGAAAAACAGGGGGGGGGTCAATCCCCTGAGAAAAACATTATGCCTCTACTTTTTCACCGTCTCTAGCACCACCCTCTTGATGTTTTTCCTTCTGTATTCCCCTCTTTATTGTGTCTCCCCTTTTTCAAGGTCCACAGCTTGTCTCAGGTATCTTAAAAGTGACTACACATATCCACGTCCATCCCTAATATTTAAATATATATACAAAATATTACAAAGTAATATGAAGCTTGCTATTTTCATATAGCCCTTTGTACCTACTTAATCCTTGACTCTACACTTTTGCCATAAGTATGTGTTTTACAAACTGTCTTCACTTTTCCTCATTGATTGCAAATGTGCTGCATTTAGCTTATTTATATTTGAACATCGCTGCACTTCTTGTTTATAAAATAGGTGAGAGTTTGTGTGAGAGTGAGTGCTGCAAATGAACTACTGTGGCAGGGCTAGCCACTCAGTGGTGTAAACCTTGGTTTGGGATGATTATCACTGCAGAAGTGACATCCTGACCCCATGTGCAAAATGTGTAAAGGGGTTGAGGATGGATGGATGGGTTTTCAAACACAAATGAAATTCAACCCATAATATGAGTGACATTACTGAAGAAACTGAATAGTTGTTATCACTTAAGTATTTTTTACACAGGTTGCTAACACTCATTTGCAACAACAGATGCCTCTTAGTTTAGATCTGCTGACATAATAATATAACATAATCTAAAGATAACAACTATTATAACCTTAGTGCTGATAGTATCATACATTTGAATAAATGATGTGGTTCTTTTAGTGTTGCTATTATTGTAAAGCTAAATAAATAAGATGTTTTTTACAGCTGTTGTTAGTTGCAAAGTGTTGTATTTTTAGCAAATCAATTGCAAATCTTTTCTTTGTTTTTAACTTACTGGGTAAAATTTCTTCAAACATTATTCAATCTTGGTGCAAAAAGTGTGTACAATTGTTTTGACTAATAATCCATTCACCATATAACACACAACCTTTATTATAATTGAAGATTTCTGTTGAACAAGGAAGCTATAGGCAATATTGTTAGACTGATGTCATTTTTAAGCACTAATATGTTGCTGCCATAGCTGCCATAATAAAACTAAGAGAATTACAGTAAAATACACATGTTTCTAATTGGTAATAGTAGACAAAAATCCCAAGTTGAAAATCAGGTTTGTTACCATGCTGTGTACCACAAAAGAAACAGATGTGCTGCTAAATGTGAACAAATGCAGTTTGTTAGCATATTTCATCTAGTTTGTCAAACAAGAACTAATCACTGCTTTCCTTATACAAATCTGCTGATGATCTAATTTTTGCACAAATCACCTTAGAAGTAACATCTCCATGAACCAGCTGTACCTTAGGCTGTTATGGAATATAAAGATTCAAGCCCAGGGGCTGTTTCCTTAGTGGTTCGCCCTGGCTGTAGATACTTAATTAGCTGAAAAATGTCCTAGAACTGGCTATCTGAAATTGTTACACTGGGATTTTCTTTAATTATTTTCTAAACCTGACATGGTGAAATGTCAGCGGAATCTGTATCTTATGTATGAGACCACGGTATCTGCTCAGTGTGATGCCATTGCATGTAACTACATAGCTAATAGCCATTTTATTGAAAACTTAAATATGTTATCATATTTTACCTCTATTGTCTAGGGTAAGACAGTGGTTAATGGGATGATACTAATTAGCCACCTATAGAATATTGGCTTTCCACACATTTTAAATGCATCAACTAGTTCATACATTTAATAGACTATCTGCCAAGGTGCTACAATCTATGCTTAGCATAAGTCAAAATGATTAGAAGAGCAAAGGTAATAAATAAAATAAAATAATAATCCATATCAGTGTATTGAGATGCAAATCTCATATAGTTTATCTTGACTTTTGTTCTAATGTGAAGATCTCACCTCAATAGCTAAAACATTTTTTCAAACAAGCATCTAAAAGGTCTGTGAAAAAAAAGTTGGCACTCCAGCACATCTTAATTTCAGAAGTGATGTGAAACTAAGGTCCAGTCTGTCTCAGCTGGTGGCAGATCACATGGGTGTTAACCATTCTGTAGAACTTATACAAAGAACATTTTTTCCAATAAAGCAGAAAAGCACAAAGCACATTTGCCCTCTTGCATTCTAAGAAAACATGCTCCCACTTTTCTCAGCATTACATTTTCCTATCAAACACATCTCCTGTTTAAATTGTATCTCTGCCGCCTTACTTATGAATGCTAATCAATCAAACTCCCTCCCTTGTCTCTAACCCTAACTCTACACGTTAAATGACAAGTACCCCTTTCCCCTAACCAGCTGCTATTAGACATGACACACAGTTACACACACAAGCTCAAACATATACACTGCACTACATATCCACTCTCACCTAGCCTTTACTCGAACCCAAAATTGAAAACAATCACATACATTCAACACCATTCATTGGCACACGTTGAACAATTTGCCATTCAATAAACTTACTCACATGCTCCCAAACATGCTTGGACACATGCACACCACAAATTGTATACTATAACCCAGCTCTTATTATAACCTTAAGCAGCAAGCACTTGTGCATGCTCACATACACACACACACACACACACACACACACACACATACACACACACACACACACACACACACACACACACACACACACACACACACACACACACACACACACACACACACACACACACACACACACACACACACCACCTAATCTATTCATTAAAGTATCACATGAATACAGTGTTTGGCTGGATGGTGAGTGCCTGTAGCAGGTCAAAGTAAAAGTTATGGGTAATAGAGGGTGACCTGTAGCTAGCCAGGACATAGTAAGGAATGTTGTTTATGGAGACTTGGATATGGATGAACTCCAGGGCATCATCCTGTTTAACCAAGCTGGAGTTGCATTTGTTGCTAATGTAGAACAAGACACCTCCTCCACCTTTAGCCCCTGAGTGCTACTGTTGACGTAAATCTGTGGAAGGCACTGTTGCCTTGCAATGCTGGAGTAATTTCTGCAACTTTAAACAAAGTCTCTTTAACAGCACAGATGTCCACATTCTCCAGAGACAAGAAAACTTGTAGGATGTGGAGTTTCCTGTTTAAGATCCTAGCATTAAGCTTTGAATTTTTTTTTTTTTTTTTTTTTTTGCTATGTTGGTATTTTTGTCATTTGCACATTGCCAAAAAAAGTATCTAAGGGTGTTGATAAAAATTTACCCAGTCTCTGAAAAAATCGGGGTGGGTGCAGGCCATCCTTGGCAAAGCAATGTGGTCTGTTAACCATGATATTCTATGCCAATAGATACTGGATCCCCCTGGACTGACTCCAAACGCTAAACCAATTATTAAAATCAATCATTTTTTGTTCATATTGTGGCATCATCCTCATTGAGGGTAGAATGGTGCGCAATGCAAGGCATATGCATGTCTGTGAAACATATTCAGAAAGACCCATGATACTTATTTTCATATAATCCAGTGAGGTACATCTCAGGGCCTCCCTACTGAAATGTCAGCACTCAAAATGCTGAATGCCGACAAGCAAAAAAAAAAGACCAAAAACATAGGAGAAAGGTGAATCTTTAAAATCACTCTTCTGCTTAAAACTTTATTGGGGGGGTCCTCCCATGGTCCTCCCACCCTCCTATATGCTTAACTTATATCTACCAACTCTGAGATTTCTGTATCTCAAAAAAAAGGGAATATTCTGTGAAATAGCATCCCACACTTAGTGTATTTAAGTCCAATCTTTCGGCCATTCAGTATCCATATTTTGGCGAGTCCCAACATTTCAAATGATTAACCATCTCAGGTCATTTACAGCCATATGGAATATGACAGAATCATATTGGTACCTGTGGTGCAGTGACTTAACTGCGTGCATGACGTTGCAGATCCTAGTTCCAGAACCCAGCCCTGTGAAAGGGGCATCTGTGTGTCAAACAGTAGAATCCCCTCTGACAAAAGCACTAAGGAAAGTGTTTGCTTGTCTTATAGGGTTTGTTAATGGGGCATCATTGAGTGTAGTCTTGTGTGTGGTATTAGGTTTTGATTTTGGTATGTGCTTTAGTAATTGTTGAGGAGAGGTGTTGCTGTTTGATGGTTTAGGAGATCTTTGAGTTTTGGGAAGGTTTCTTTAAGTGCCTCAGCATAAGAAGGTCTATGAGCATAGTGAGTGGCATGTGTGAAAGATGTATGTGTTTGTGTTCATGACAACCTTGCTTGCAAGTGAAATGTTTGTCTCCAAGGTAGTTATGTATGTATTTCTCTCACATACTGTGTTAGTTTCTTTAAGGATTAAAAGGTCGTCTAAGTACATTAGAGAATTGTTACATTACCTCAGTATGCCCATATATATCGAAATGGCTATAGAGACATTAGGAAATAGCATATCCTTGCTGTCAGGACTTGAATAAGGAGTGGGCTATTAAGTTTAGGGATTTGGTTTTACATGGGTTGCCTGAGGGCTGTTTAGGGTTAAGGCTAGATATGAGATAATACTATGATCTGATATAAGTGCTGTTTAACATGCTAAATTGCTGAGCTAAGCTTAGCTATGCACAAAGCTTTTCTGTGTTACAGGTTAAAGTCCTAAATACTAGCTTTATAGGCATTTTTTAATTAAGCATTTGCTACTATAAGAGCACTTTGGACAATCACGGTGAGCAGTACTGCACACTCTAGCCTAATTTATAGCAAACAGGAAAAATCTGAAAACTAACTACAGTGACTAGGTAAAGATTTTCTGCTGCAAGATGGGTGATTCTGGAATTTTTTAATGTAAAAACACAGAAAAAGTAGATCTGAAGTGCAGATTAACACCAAATAACTAAGTTCCTAAAAAGCTCTTTTGCTGATAAACAATCTCACTTTATGCTTCCCTGTGTGTTTCCCAACTTGGACAGCTTCCTTTCTGCTGCAACTAGAATTGCAATCCTAGTCTTCTTAATGTAAATTACACAATTTGGTTAGCTAAAATTGAAAACGTACCAAATGGTTACCACAAGCAATTGCCACTTTACATCCTCCTGTGTGTTTCCCAACTCAGACAGACGAGGCTACATTTCTACTGCCACTAGAATTGCAGGCCCAGTCTTATTAATATAAGAACACACTTTAATTTTCCAAAAGTGAAAAGGTATCAGAAACAAACCAAGTAACTAGCTACAACAAGTGACTCTCAATTTAAGCCTCTCTATGTTTTGCTCTTAAGAACTCAGAAAGATCAGACTACCTTTTTACTTCCACTAGAATTCAGTTCTAGTCTTCTTACTGTAAAACACACACTTTAGTTAGCCAAAAGTGAAAAGGTATGAGAAAAAAATCAAATAACTAGCTGTAACAAGTAATTCTCAGTTAGTCCAAGAAAAATCCTCAGCACCGAATGAAGCAACCAATGCAGAAACCAAGTAACCAAGTGCAGAAAAAATAAACGTTGGTAGCACATAGCTGACAGCAATAATCGTTTAATACAAAACAAAAAACAAAAACCAGTAAGCACTTTCACGGATCAACTCCACTTCCTCAGACTGATACAAAAAACTCTATAGAAAGCACTTATTTAAAACAATTCAACAATCATACATGCCAATCACAGAAAAGCATTAATTAAAGAATTACAGCTGTCATTACCTTCCTTAAAGGCATATGTGTATATCTAAAAAGTAGTACATAAATAAACGTTTAAAATGTTAGAATATAACATATTCAACAATAAGCAACCATAAAAATATTGAATAATGTTAAAACAAAAATATTATAAAGGGGAGAAAAAGACTCAATGTTTCAGGGTTCTATTTTTTAAAAATGGTTTTAAGGACACCATGTTATTAAGCCCTGGTGACTTGTCTGCCTGAAGTCTAATAATCCATTGCTGTTCTTTCACCTCAGTATAGTTTTTAAAATTGTCCCCTCTCACACTCTCATATACTTTCTGTAAGAGAAAAAAACTTAAATTTATGCAAGGGACCATTGTTCTTAGCATGCATTGCTAATGCATTATTCTCTTTTCCATTCTTGATATCTCTGAGATGTTCGAAGTTTCTGTCTTTAAACAGGCGATTAGTCTTTCCTACATAAAAGGCAAAACATTCTGTGCAGAAACCAAAATAAACAACATTGTTGGTACGACAATCCGCATAGAATGTAGCCTCAAAATTAAATCCTGTACTTGGATGTACAAACCTCCCACCCACATAGATGTGGGGGCAGGCTGCACACCTCCTACAAATATATGTACCTAGTCTGTCTGATACATTATATGTGTGGGTATCTAATGCCCTATAACATAAATGGTCCTGTAGTGACTTGTTCCTTTTAAAGGAAAAAAGAGGTGAATCATTAATTTTTCCATCAAACTCTTTAATCATAGAGAGAATACCCCATTTTTTCTTAATGAAATCACATACCAATTGTATATTACTCGAAAAAGTCAAAAGCATACAAATGTTATTATCAGCTCTCCTCGTAACCATTTTTAAAAAATAGAGCCCTGAAACACTGAGTATTTTTCTCCCCTTTATATTTATGTTTTAACATTATTCAATATTTTATGGTTGTCTATTGTTGAATATGTTATATTCTAACATTTTAAACATTTATTTATGTACTACTTTTTAGATGTGCACATATGCCTTTAAGGAAGGTAATGACAGATGTAATGTTTTAATTAATGTTTTTCTGTGATTGGCATGTGTGATTTTTGAATTGTTTTAAATAAGTGCTTTCTATAGAGTTTTTTGTATCAGTCTGAGGAAGCAGAGTTGACCCATGAAAGCCTTACTGATTTTTGTTTTTTGTTTTGTATTAAACGATTATTGCTGTCAGCCATGTGCTACTGACGTTTATTTTTTCTGCACTTAATTCTCATTTAGGTCTACCTATGTGTAACCCAGCTTAGACAGACCAGGCTACCTTTCTCTTGTGACTAGAACTGCAGTCAAAGTCTTTATAATATAAAAACATACTTTAGTTTCTAAAGTGAATAGCTACCAAAAATAATTCTAACAACTAGCTACAACTACTTACAAGGTGATTCAAAGGCAGACAAATTAGCAATGATGAGTACACAGACACAGACAAATACACGCACACACACACGCGCACACACACACACACACACACACACACACACACACACACACACACACACACACACACACACACACACACACACAAAAAAAAACACTCAAGCACACACACACTCACACACACACACACACACACACACACACACACACACACACACACACACACACACACACACACACACACACACACACACACACACACACACACACACACACACACACACACGCGCGCGCACACATGCAAAAACGCAACTGACCAAAGCTGGCTTTTTGTTTTAAGTCTGAAAAAATTACTACAACACAACATTAAATGAGCGATTCTAATAATCCAGTTAAGAGCTCAGAAAAATAATAATGGATACTAATTGGAAACTGACTACAATAAAAAATGAGATGAGCAATGCTGATAACCCGAAAAACCAAACAAGAGGAATGTGTGTCCATGCAGCCAATATAAAATGTAGTGTAATCCATCAAAACACAAAAGCTCTTGTACAAAATTAAGTAATCCACTCACAGATTGTAAACTGCAGGAGAATAATTTAATAAAACAGAAGGAATAACACAAACTGGTTAAGCGCTTTTGTCCCTCCAAATCTAATGGGACTTCATCAGAACCATGAATGTAACAGACAAACTTCTTAAATAGAAAAAGATACCTCATGTGACTGCAGAAAATCTCATTGAAAGTCTCATTGAATTTGAGAATGTCATTGTTCTTTAAAGACATAGTCACAAAGAATATTTCAATTCAGTCAGATACAACTAGTGTTTAAAAAACATCTATTAAATAAATAAACTAATATAAAAAAAATTACAAAACATATAACATTTATAAAATTTGTTAATAAAAGCATAATATTTAAAAATAAAATCTATGCATCATAATGAATCTATGTTGTCATAAAATTATACACATATATTATAACTTCCTGGCTCTCAACTTTAAAGTAGGTATAAGTGAGATGCGATCATTTAAAAAAAAACAGTCACAGAAACCACCACTGAGGTAAACTGTTGGAATACAAAATAACACACAAAATATAAATTCTAAATGCAGACACGTTGCATAAAAATATAAAAGGTGAAGACTAGACTTAAATAATGATTTAGAACTTTGTGAATATGAATGGATTACACTGCTAGATGCAGACCATAGACCAGGCCTGAATGTGACCACTAGTATTAAACCTGTTCTTGAGAGAGAACAATTGAATGTATTAAAGTCATTAAGCTGACTATGCCTTTAATTCTTTAATTTTTTAATTGAAGTTTGTAAATGAACTATTCTGATAGGGCTGTGTTTTATTGAAGTGCTTTAAAAGTGCTGTGTTTTTAATTGTTCTACACACTGAAGAAGGGAGTTTTTCCTGAAAGCTTTGTGTTTTTGGGAGAAATAAATTGTGCTGCTGCACTTTACTCAACGTGTCTGCATTTGGAATTTATCTTTTATGCGGTCATTTAAGGCAGGAGAGTTAGACGCATTTAGCTTTAGCTGCCAAATTAAGTCTCTATTTTCTAGAAGCACCAAGTTTTCCAGTCACCTCTCCTTTCATTCGGGGTGACAACCTCTAAAATACCAAAAAAAATAATTTTTAGTAATTTGTACATGACAGAGTATGTTTATTCAGGGAACTGTTCCAATTTCCTTTACAAATATTGTAGTAGTACTTGTAAATATGTTTACAAAGCATCTTTCTGTTTTTCAAATATAAAAATTGTTACAGCTGGAACAGAGAGCAATATATACTATTCCTTTAGTGTAACAGTTACCCTTGACAGTTTCAATCTTTGTTCATTAACCATAAGGGTGTCTCCTTCAGAAATGTAGGAGTACTGATTACAGGCTCCACATTTTTGAGTGCCTAAAGGAAGGTTGTTCATAAGTAAGTTATGTGTTTTTTCAAATATGTATTCTAAAACTTTTTCCTGTTTTGTAAATAAAACTAGGTTTGTCACCATCCAAACTGTGTAAATTAGGGTCTATTTTAAATAAATTCCAGTTATTTTTTTAGAATTGTTTTTATTTCCTGAAAGAAACCATCAAATTTTATAACTACAGCATTAGTAAAACTGTTGTAGGTCTGTTCCTTCACCACTGTCAATAGTTTATTCACAAGTCCTAATCCTAAAAGACGGAGGTATTTTGTACCCTAACCTTTTTTGATCTCTGATCGTATAATGTTAACCAAGTTATGTGGGTACCCATTTCAAGTTGTGTGGGTACCCCCTTTCTAGAAACATGTTGGTCATTTTATGACATTCTGACAATAATGAATCAAAAGTAAATCACATTCTAACCACCCTGACAAGCTGTCCTTTGCTACTATAGGGGTAACAACTTTTGCAGCGCAGATGAGTGTTAGAAAAGGTTTCTTTCCTATACAACTTTTTTTACAAATTGTTTTTTGAAATGGAAACATCCAGGTAGTTACATAAGTGCTTATCAAAATGGTGGGTGAATTTTAAAAATATTGTGGTAGTGTTTAAAAATTCAATAAAACCAAGTATGTTGTCTTCTCCATCCACCCAAAGAAAGAAAGAATAAATTATCCAGGTTTCTAAAATAACATGTCCAACAACCTGAGTATGGGGAGTCTAAATATACCATTTGTCCCACATGCACATCACCAGATTTGCATACAATGGGGCACATGCAGCACTCATGGCAACCCTATGCACCTGCTTGAAATATTCACTCTCAATAAAAATAAAGTTATTAGTAAGTACAAATTCCAAGAGGTCCATAAGTAACTTAATGGAGCAGTAATCTAGTTGTGTACGCTGTAAAAGTGCTGAATAGAAAAAATCCAATCCCATTTTATGGTGGATCATTGAAAATGAATCAGCTACATCCACTGTTAAAAACGTACTGTCATAACTGTATAAGTCATGTTTCAACTTGCTAAGAAAATCACAAGAATCCTTTAAAATGTGTTGAGTGCCATCTAACACATTCTTGAGAGTCCGATCAACATATATTGCCAATGGGTATGTTTTAGAACCATTAGCAGACACTGTCAACCTATAAGGAGGGTCATCAGCATTTTTATGCACTTTTAGGATACCAAAAATGGATGGTATAAGGGGCTTCTTAATAAAAAGAAAATTGTAGATTTCATAAGTAACTTTGCCTTGAGTCAAACACTCTTCTAAAAACATAACAATCTTCCTGTAAACTATATTAATTTCATTTTTATAAACTATGTTGCATTTGGTCATATCTTGCAACATGATATGAGTCTTTCTGACATAGTCAATTTTATCTTCTATAACAATACCACCCTCCTTATCTGGTTTTGTCTCTCTGATAGAGTGGTTGTTTCTCAATTTATTAAGTACACATTGTTCATCCAAAGAGAAGTTTTTTTACAGAGACCCTTTTTGCCTTTTAAAAGCCTTTTAAAAGTCATAAAGTTCTTAGATACAACATTTCTCAAAAATACCAATAGTAGTGTTCAAGGGTGGGTTGCAAATACATTTCTTTCTCAGGGTAGTGGAGTTGGATGTGTTAGTACATCTGGTTTGTTCAAGTAACTAAATAGATAGGTTCAATTTTTGTTGTGAACAGCTTGAATTCTAATAAACCATGCTGATAATCCACTTAAGAGCTCAGAGAAATAATAATGGATACTGTAGAACCTTAATCAATATATAGCAGCAGCTTCAGATTTAGAAGGGAGATATTAAAAATGCAATAAAATGAGAGTCAACTCAGAAATAATTTAAGCACCTAGGCAGAGAATAGAAACCACTCAAAAATATTATACTATATAATACTATATAGTATATAAAATACTGCAAGTATACAAATATCTTCAGTTAATAGCTTGAATTCCAAATGAACACAACAGGAAACAAACAAAACTGATTTAAATATTAAGATATGTGCAGTATTTTAACTGTAGTTTAAATGCACTTCCCTGGATGCAAAATGTCATGCAAACACTTTGTTATCAAGGTATTTGAATGCTTGATGCAATAAACTTAATGAAGTATTGGGGAAACATGAAGACAAAGGTGAAAAAAATAATATTGCCTTATCTGCAGATAGTGGCATGCTAACATTAGAAAATGTAGGAATAAAGCAATCACATATTTTGGAAATTTTCAGAGCAACTGGGCACGAAGGACTGGAATATCATCCAGAAAAGTCAGTAGTAATATGAGTAAGGGAATATGAGGAGTGGGTAGTTGAATTCAAAGAAAAACAGGCAGGACAGGAGTAGTTGGGCTTGAAGGTTTTCCAAGAAGTAGAACAAATCAGGAAGAGAAACTGTAAGGCTAGACATAATGTTGGATAAGTGGATGGGATAAGTTTTTACATTCTGAGGAAAGATTAGTCTGGTGAGGTGCATGTCTTTAAAACACATACCCCTGGATTCACAACCATCAAATTCCATGCAGGAACAGTGTAGCTGCTCCTGCATGAAATATGGCCACCGAGTGATCCACGAATGCAGTTTTGATGTGCACGAGTGGCCCTACACTGTTCCTGCATGCCGTATGTTACTCAGCTCATTTGCTGATGAAAACCATGCAAATGAGCTGATATAGTGATACAGGAAGTAGGCAGGTCTCCATGCAGGAACACTGTTATTTGCAGAAATGTATTCGGTTACTAACCGAATACATTTCTGCAAATAACAAAACGGATGCATGACAGCTCTCAAAAAAGCATGTATTAGAGCAGTTAGGCATGCCAATGGCCAAATATATGGCCATTGGCATGGAAAACTGTTGTGTAATTATGAAAATAAAACTTTTTTCTTGGCCAGTCTCGGCCGTTTAAGCTTTGGGAAGTGGCACGCAAATGGGATGGGGCAAAAAATAAAAAAAAAAAAGGTGAAAACCAAATTATAAGGGAAATCTGCATTTTGCCATTATACTCTACGGCATGCAGAATGTCAACAATAGCAGGGAATAGTGGTTGCTAAGGGGGAAGGCTTTTGTGTAGTGCAGAAACTATGGAGTAAGGCAGTGGGGTATGTAAATGAGGGGACTTATACTGAATCACAAAATTCTTCTGTCACACTGCCCCTAACCTTGTAGGTGCTCTCACACCACCGTGTAGACAGGAGGAACAACTACCATGAAAAGGGCATACTGGAGCTCTGTTGGCTGGGTTTGTGCTTAGCTAAGCACAGCTAAGTGAACAGGTGTGTCTGAGGCTGTATAGTCTTATTCAATTAACTGAGGAGCATGTTCACAGCCAGGGGAGGGCCATTTCTTGCTGCTTACACTAGCTAAACAGGTCTGAGTAGTGTGCCGGGGGCTAAACAGGAAGGGCATAGGAAAAGTAAAAGGAAATAGCAGAACAGGGGAAATACAGTACAGACAGCAATATGGGATACTGCAACACACAATGGGCCATTGAAAGCACTCATTAATACAGCTGGCAGGTGGCTGCATAGTGGAAAATGGGAGGAGATGTAAAAAAAAAAAATAAAGGGCAACAGCACAATAAAGGAGAAATGAAGTAGAGATCACTAATATGGGACTCGTGCAACTTACAATGGGCAGGCAAAGCACATAATAATACAGCTGTCAGGTGGCTGCATAGCTGAAAGTGGGAGTAGAGGTAAGTAAAAAATAATTTAAAAAAGGCAGCAGCAGAATAAAGACAATGATGCACAAATTACCAGTAATGCCTCTAACACTCACAGTGGCCAAATCAAAGCCATGAGTAATATAGGTGGCAGCTGGAATGTATCATAGTCAGACAATCACATAGGCAGCATCTGCAGCACAACAGTATAAAGTATGGAAACACCTTACAGTCTGGTTTTTCCCATAAACTCTGTGGGAATTTTACCTGGAAAAATGTTAGGTGCTGCCATTGCTTTGATCCATCAGTATGTGCTAGAGGCTGTGGGTGGAGAGGAGGATATTGCTGACAACCACCACAAACCAAGGAGGAGGAGAAGAGTGTTCAGACCCAGGGTAACCTACCAGAGGCTACAAGATCTGGATATAGAGGTTACAGGGTGGACAGAGACATGCTTCAGCAACTCATCGAGCTGTGCCAGCCTCAACTCAGAGCTAGGACCAACAGAGAGGGACCCATCCCAGTGGATACCAAAGTATGTGTAGCCTTAAAAATTCTAGCTACAGGTACTTTCCAAAGACCTACTGTGGACGTCATGGGGGTCACACAGGCATCTTCTTTCAGGGTACCCCACCAGTTCCTGCATGCCATGCTACCACATGCTGGTGAGCACATTTACTTCCCCAACACCCGTGAGGAGAGGACCAGCATTATGCGTCTCTTCCACCATCTAGCAGAATGCCCAGAGGTACTGGTTGCCATGGAATGCACGCACATCTACATCAAAGCACCACCTGGTGAACAGGGCAGGGCCTACATAAACCGCAAGGGCTTCCCCTCCATCAACTGCCAGGTCATGCGCAATGCCCAGGACATTATCACGAATATGTGCGCTGGCAGCCCCGGAAGCTATCATAACTCCCACATCTGGCATTCATCACAGCTGCACCAGGCATTTGTCAGTGGGGGGATCCAGTATGGCCATCTGGTGGGGGATGCTAGCTATGCACTGGAGCCGTGGATGATGACACCTATCAGAAATGCATACACACCCACACAAGAATGCCATAATGAGGCACAGCCACAAACCAGGATCATTATAGAGCATGTGTTTGGGATGCACAAGTCATGGTCCTGCTGCCTTGACATATCTGGTGGAGCCTTGCAGTACTCTCCAGCCACATGTGCACACATGTTCATAGTATGTGCCATGCTGCACAATATGATCCTGCAGAAGCAGCTGCAGCAGTTACAGTATGGGGAATGGCCACACAGCCCACCACCATTGCCAAGGTTCCTGCAGGCACAGAGGGACACACAGGAAATGGCCCCTGAGCCTGCTCTCATAGGCAGATGGAGGCGTGCCCAGTATGCTTAGGCCTTGTCAAAGAGGTGATGCATAGCACACACAATGGCACTGTAGGGACCCCAGGGACTGACACCTCTTACTGAGTCACACACACAGTAAAATGGATGATGCACACATCACATTACCTGTAACTTACCATGTATAGGCAGTGCACTGTGCGCATCCAACATAGGTGGCCCTCAAGCACTGTCCTCATAACTGCCGCAAGCACAAGGTAAGTCAGTCTTCTTAACAATAAATGAATGGAGTAGTATGTTCTGCTAGCATATCTATGGTAATGCTGCATGCATGCAAGGGAATGTGGTGGCCTACTGGGATAGCAGCACACAACAGACAGCTATGTGGGCCACCAAGAAATATCTGGCCAAAACTGGCCTCCACACACACACACACACACACACACACACACACACACACACACACACACACTATGTAGCAGTACCCAAGGTGGCAAATCCCACTGCAGTATAGATGTGGGGACAACTAAGTGGGGGTCATAGGTCACAGGCATAGATGTCAGGGTGGGGGGTCCCATAACCACCCCTCACACCCACACAGCAAGTCAACTGTAGAAAACCACAGAGAAATGTTTGGCAAAGGCACACAAATGGTGGCAATGTTGAATTAACCCCCTACAGACTCACACAGTGATAGCATAGCAGGACCCGCAGTTGCAGTAAGGCTATGATGGGTAAGAAGTCTGAAACTCAAATGGGTAAGAAGTCTGAAACTCAAATGTATGCCAGTACAATCTGTCCTGGGCTCTTTACTGATATTCCTCCAGTCCCCAAGACAAGGCACAATAGTGTGGTAAATGGAACCAAAATGTAAAGCAAATACCAGCACAGTCTATGTACAGTGGACAGGTGTGCCCCCCATATACCCACACAAATGTAGTAACATATATGTTTGCATGGAAATAGCATGGCACACATTGGCAGGGCAATACCAATACACATGAAAACATATTGCCTGTCTACAATATGGAGGAGTCAATGAGCTATGTGTATGTGTGGTTAATACTGTCTGGATTTGTTCAGCATGTTCTCCTGGCAGTCGTATTGTTCTCCCCTAGGTACAGTGCTGCCTTTGACAGGGCCATGTGCAGATAACTGCAGTGCCAACTGTAATGCATGTCAGTGACACACACTGCTCTGCCACTGACATACCTAGAAGTGACAGTGCTATGTGAAATATGCTAAACATATTACTGACATCTTGAAGGATGTGTAGTAGAGGTGCCAAGGCTTTTGTGAATATAAGTGCTGTATGGTACTGTTGCCAGTGGTCATTCTCAATAATCCTTTTTCTTATGTTTGCTTTTACAAATAATGGACATGCCTGCACAGTTGGATGCACTTTGTACCCACACCCATAACTCCCGACCTCTGACAGCAAGATGTCTGGACAAGGGCAGAAAGAAATGTGGAACAAAGGCACAATGATAGACGTGTTGTAAATATCACCCTTACATACTGAGAAAGTTGATGGGGTGAGGGGTTTAGAGTAGTGTGAATTGTCTGAAGGTTATGTATTCAGAAACAGTAACATCTGTATTATTTTGTAACATCACACTTCAGTTATATGCCATAAACTTGCCATAAAAACACAAGTTTACATAGAAAGGATGAAACCTCTAGCTAAATACCTGGACAACCTGGAAAAAATGTACAGGTCAGAGGTATGCACACACAAGGATATGACATCTCAGGTTAGAAATATACTGCACGAGCAGGAGGTCCCCAGCCAGAATATCACCAGATTACTGGACTGTTTGCGCAGGTGTGTGTCATTATTACACTGGCTGTAGCCGCACCTCATAAATGGCCTTGTTGGGTAAGAATTTACATAGTTGCCCTCATAATATTGGTCTATGCATCATACAATTACTATTCCTCTGGTAAAGCACTGTGATGATCTGAGGATGTCTGGCACTAGGTAATGACATGATACATTGCACTTTCAGACTGCAGATATGTCTGAAAATGTCTGCTAAACAAAACAAGTACCCTGAGGAAAGTCGTGTGTACACCTGAGAGGTATGTCTGTAGCACACAAAACCCTGGACTGGAGTGCACCTATCTCTGGAATGGAGTCCCACCCTAACTATAGAAGGTCACACTGGGCATGCTCCTACACTTAGAGAATCACAAGGCATGTTGGAATCCACATCGGAATATATAACTGTATCGTGTATATATGTCCATACATACAGACAGGTATGTACACCTCAACTGTCCCCACACACACACACATCAGACAGGATTACCCTCAGCTAGCTGTAGTTGTCCCATATGTGATATATCTGCATCTGTTGTGTGAGATACAAACACATATACATATATATATATATATATAAATGGGCAACAGATAACATATGTCAAGCATACATGCACATAGATGTGGGGAACCGAGAGACTGGCAGTGATACAGAAAGAGACACAGGGGGACACAGACAGAGTGAGTCACACACATGGATACCCTGAATGGCATACAGTGATGTCCTGCTGTGGACAGTGGCATACCAGTTGTAAACAGTTGTGTGTACCAGCATAAAAGGTGATCCCCATTGTGTAACAGTACTGAGGTTGAGTTTATAGTATCACATCACCTGCCTGTGTGTGTGTGTGTCTCCATAGGTATTAGGAGACTCTTCCCACTCAGTACTCTTCACATTGCCCTACTTCACAAGATTTGCTGCTTTTAATCACCTTAGAAGTGCCATTAGACACTCATCACCCCTGTAAACTTTGTAGTGCAGGCAATAACTGCTTAACACTATAGTATAAATAAGAGATAGGTAGGGGTTCTAATTTCAATACTAGCAACTGTGTTTGTGTGACAGTTGTGTATGTGAGCGTATGTGTGTGTGTGTGTGTGTGTGTGTGTGTGTGTGTGTGTGTGTGTGTGTTTGTAAGTGAAACAGTTTTAGGCCATTCCCACCCACAACACCTCACAGTGACCCACTTTATCAGGCCTGCTGATGTCATTCCCATTATCAGCACCTTTGGCCAGGTGTTTACCAAATAAGCTCCACAGTGTGTGTGTGATAACTGCATAACTCAATAGTACAAACCACTACCTAGATAGGGGTTTAATCTCAGATCTGGGTGTATGTTGGTAAGAAGAAGCATTTTGATAAGTCTCCCACCTACTGCCATACTTTATCAGTCTTGCTGATGTCATTCCCCTTATCAGCACCAGGCATTAGTCCCATAAGCTCTGTAGTGTGTGTGATAACTGTATAACACAATAGTATAAATAACTAGATTGAAAGGGATATTAATCTCAGATCTGTCAAATGAGTGTGTGTGCATGTTAGTAAAAAAAGGTATTTTGATAAATATCCCACCCACTGCCCTACTTCATCAGTCCTGATGTCATTCTCCTTATCAGCACCTTTGGCCAGCTGTCAGCCTAGTAAGCTCTGTAGCACATGCGATAACTGTATAACACTACAGTACAAATAACTAGATAGGCAGAGGTTTTACTTTCAGATCTGGTAAATGTGTGTGTGGGTATCTAAGTGTGTGTGAAAACATGTAGGAAGAAGTATTTTGATAAGTTTTCCACCCACTGGCATACTCTATTAGTCCTAATGATGTAATTCCCCATATCAGTACCTGTGGGTAATTGTCAGTCCCATAAGCTCTGTAGTGTGTGTGTGGTAACTGTGTAAAACTATAGTACAAATAACTAGATAGGCAGGGGTTCTACTCTCAGCTTTGGCAAATGTGTGTGTGTGTGTGAGTGTATAAGTGTGTGCATAACTGTGTATGTTTGTAGGAAAAAATATTTTGATAAGTTACCCACCCACTGGCCTACTGCATCAGTCATGCTGATGTCACTCCCCTTATAGGTTCATAGGTGTGTACTAGTCTAATGGCCCTGGAGCCATTACAAGCCCAGCCCATTGAAGTGCCCTGCTATTGTGCCACCTGATGTTAGTTCCCAGTGACCCCATGAAGTAGAGCCACTGGAGTGATCCCTGGGGTGAACATTCTATTACCCATCCACTCCTCAAGATATCTCTGGAACAGGGTCATCTAGGTGCTTTGCTTGACATGTATGGGAAGTCTATTCCAGGGCATGTGCAGTCTCTGGGTGAGGAACCTGTCCCTCAAGCATGTTGTGTTGATTGTGGCAATGATGTTGAGGTCCCTGCAGTGTGTGGTGCAGAGAGATTGGGATTTCTTTAGATGTAGCATTTGTAAAAGAGCTGGGTCAGACATGACTTTGCAAATCAAGCAGAGATCACCTCTAAGTAGGTGATATGAGACTGAGAATAGCTGGAGTCTCTTGTGTTTGTCTGTGTAGGACATGTGTTTAATGCCTAGGATCCTCACTCTGAGGTACTTCTGTAGCATCTCCAGCTGTTGCAGCTGTCTAGTGAGGTACATGCCAAATCAGCCATTATACATGATGATTGGTGTAATGAAAGAAGAGTACACAGAGCCGATGACCTCCTTCTTCCTGCAAAACCCTTGGTAATGATATGTGCCACATAGAAGGATTTCCTGACCACAATGACAATGTGGTGGCTAAAGGAGAGGTTGCTGTCAACCTGTGTCCCCAGATCTCTTATAACGCCTACAGTGTTCAGTGGGCTCTCATCGATGTGGTACTTAGTGGGAACTGAGATTTTACCAAAGGGGCTGATGATGCATTTTGTGGTGTTAAGCTTCAGGCCATGGTTTTCACACCAGTCAATGGACTCAGTGAGGCCTTTCTGTAGGACATTCGCATCCCTTGTGGAGTTAATGATGGTTCCCAGTTTGCAATTTCCTGTAAACTTGGTCAGCCAGAGTTCTTTTGTGCTGGCCTGGACTCCTGAGAAGTACATGCTGAACAGGAAAGTACCCAGGACTGATCCCTGTGGGACTCCACTCATTACTGGCTGGCAGTCTAACTTTCAGCTTGCTACTTTCACACTGTGTGTTCTGTGAGCAAATTTGCAACCCTCACCAGTGATATAGGGGGTGATGCCTAGTTTGGTGGGTTCATCCATAATTCTTGACTGAGGAATGGTATCAAGTGCCTTGGTCAGATTGATGTGGGCTGTATGCAGTGGCTTACTGTCATACAAAACCCTGGTGACTGACTCAAAGAAGTCAACCAGATTGAGCAGGCATGATCTACCTTTCACAAACACAAACTGTGTGGGGTCCAGAGTTAGGAGATTACCTATATGTTTGTCGACCAGGTCCCTGATGATTCAATCCATAGCTGTACATATCAGACTTATCAGGCTAATGGACTGATAATTCCCATAGTCTGTAGTTGCCACATGTTTATGGAGAGGGATGACTGTAGCAGTGTGCCATTTGGGAGGGACCAAGCCTGAGGTGAGGCTGTGACGGAACAGGGCACACAGATGTGGTGCCAGGTATCTTTGTAGTTCATGTAGAACATAGTCAGGGATAATGTGTGGGCCCATGGAAGCTGTATTCTTGCCCCTGGACAATGCAGGTGGAACCTGAGTGGCTGTAATTCTGGGTGCCTGGCATTCTCCTGGCATTCTGATTGTTCCCCAGGGGAGAGGGAGTGGTAAAGCTGGCACTGAATGTGTTGGCAAGACTGTTGCCAATATCTCTTGGTTCAGTATAGGAGGTAGCATTGTGCAGTAACTCAGAGCACTTCTGGGTATTGGCATGAAGGTTCTTGATATCACTAACAGAGGATTTGTGATTGTTGTCAGTGTCTGCTGCAATTCTGCCATCATAGATGACTTTAGGTGATTTCATGAGGGATCTCAAGTTGTTGTTGAGGCTAATAAGGGAGTTTTACCACTCTTGGGAATCCACCCTTTTCTGCAACAGTTTCTTCCTTCTGTTGTACAGGTTATTAATGGCAGGGGACCACCAGATTGGCCTCCAGTGTTTGGAGGATAGTGTCATGGTTCTGTTGGTATGGCTAGCTCCATGCATTGATGTACATGTTCGTACAGTGCATTTGTACATGATTCATCAGTCATGCAGGTATTTTCCATTGGCATGGGTGCTGCAAAGTTAGTCACATCTGTTCTTATGATTCCAAAGTCAACTTTGGAGAGGTTTTTTAAGGTGGTTACCTTTGTGGGGGGGGGTGAGATGTGGATTTCCATGGTGATTACTCTATGTTGGATCTGACCAGGTAGTGATTGACTACTGTTGTCAAGCAATGATCCCATATGTTAATAATCAACACAGGTCAAGAATGTTGCTTCCTCTACTGGGTGTCAGAATGAGCTGGTCCAGGGCATTGGCACTGATGAATTACAGGAAGCATTGGGCCAGTGTATTGCTGCCTAAGTATCTTGCCCAGTTGATGGAGAGGTAGTTGAACTCTCATAGTATGACAGTGTTGGGTTGGACCTTGATAGTTTCCAGGGATGTGGATTGAGAGTCTAGGGACATGGATGTAGAACTATAGCAGGCTATGACCTGGATTGCACCATTATCCAATGTCAGTTGTACCTGAAGTATTTCAGATGCATTATGCTGGGATACTACTCTGGATATGTGCATATCTGTTATTAGTATGGAGACACCACCTCCTTTGTAGCTGTGGTCCATGTTTTGGGGCTGACAGGTGTGAAATGAGTTATAGGCTGGTAGTAAAGGGGTGCTGTCTGCTGCTGTAAACCAGGTCTCCATTACAGCACAAATGTCAATGTTCTCCATTTTGAGGAGTGCTTTGAGTGGATGCATCTCAAGATGTAGATGTTTAGTGTTGAGCAGCATGACCCTTAGATTGCATATATGTATAGCTGTTACTGTGGTAATTTGATTTGGAACACTGCCTGAAAAAGGCACTATAGGGGTGGCAAGACACTTAGCCAGTACCTGGAAACTCAGGGGTGACAGATGCAGGACATCTCCGGCAAGCCATCATAGTCTGTCAGTCATGTCATCCCAGGCAGACAGATACTGGATCCCATGAGAGTGACACCAGCCACTTAAGCTAGTTCTTGAAGTCAGTCGTCTGTTGTTTGTACTGCAGTATCATTCTAGGTGGCAGTATATTGCTCAGGGCTACTGTCATACCTGCCTGGTCAACACAATGTGAGAGCTCCACCATGTCTCTTTTCATATAGTCCATGGAAGTGTGTCTCAGGTCATTCACACACACATGGAGAATGATAGAGTGATACTTGTAGTTGTTGTGGAGTGACCTGACTGGGTGTGTTATGTGTTGGATTCTGGCACCTGATAGACAGCTGACTGTTACCTCCTCCATGTTCAACCTATTGACTGGGACATCTATGTGCCTCACTATTGATTCACCTATGATTACTGTATCAAGCAAGGTGGTTGGATTTGGGGCTTAGGTTGAGGGGAACACTGTGTAGGTGAGATATATGTCCTGTGGTTTGTGCTGTGTTGTGGTGGTTGAGTGGGTCTCTTTCTTGGTGGTCTGCGCTGTTTGGGTAAATGTCTACTGAGTGCCTCTGTGAAGGTGTGTGTGTGGTTATTGTTTGTATGTCACAGCTGTGATAGTGGGTGTTCTGGAAGGGTATGTTTTCCATGTGGTGTGTTGCAGGTATTGACCCTTCTCCTCTTGACCAGCTAGTTCAGTCTTCACTGGAGAGTGCATATCTTCCAATGTGGTGATATAGGGGTATCTCTTACAAGTCTGAGTGTTGGGAGATTAGAGGAGAGGGTTGTCTGTGTACATGAGGCAGTTGCAACTGTGCCTCAGAATGGCCAAATACACCAGATTAATGGGCAAAAGCACAGAGAACAACACTTTAATCATGCCAGGAGGGGTGGTCATAGCTACTAAGTACTGGAGCTAATTCTGTGAGGAATAACTACTGCTAATGGCTCTCAGGTGTGCTAGAATAATTGATAAAAGAACCTGTTGAAGTGCAAAACTACTAGGCTATTTGAAGTGCAGGAGACAAAGAACTAGCAAGATCTAAGGGGAAAACTGAAGGCAGACTTTCTGGCACCTGTAACAGTTTACCTTAGCTGTGCAGTTATCGGCATGTTTGGCCAATTGTCAGCTCAGTAAGATCTGTAGCATGTGTGATAACTGCGTAACACTTTAGTACAAATAACTAGATAGTCAGGGGTTCTAATCTCAATACTGGCAAGTGTTTCTGTGGGAATCATATACTGTGTGTGGTATACAATTTTGAGTTGTGTACCACCCTGTAAACTTCCCATCATTCTACTTTACTAGGCCTGCTGATGTCATTCACCTTAGAAGTACCTTGGGAGTAAGTGAAAACATGTAAGCTCTGTGGTGCAGTTGATAATTGTGTAACACTGTAGTAGAAATAACTAAATGGGTAGGGGCTCTGATCCCGCTGCTGGTAACTCTTTGTGTCAGTGTGTGTTTGTGTGAGAATCATATACGGTGTGTATTATACCATTCTGAGTTGTGTACCACCCTGTAAACTTCCCATCATCCTTCTTTACTAGGCCTGCTGATGTCATTCACCTTAGAAGTACCTTAGGACTAGGTGAACTTATGAAAGCTCTATGGCGCATCTGATAATTGTGTAACAATATAGTAAAAATAACTAGATAGGTAAGGAGTCTAATATTGTTACTAGCAACTGTTTGTGTGTGTGTGTTTTTGTGAAAATCATATACTGTGTGTGTTATACCATTTTGAGTTGTGTACCACCCTGTAAACTTCCCATCACTCTACTTTACTAGGCCTGCTAATGTCATTCACCTTAGAAGTACTTGGGACTGGGTGAAAGTATGTAAGATCTGTGGCCGTGTCTGATAACTGTGTAACACTATAGTAGAAATAACTAGAAGGTAGGGGCTGTAATCTCACTACTGGTAACTGTGTGTGTGTCTCTTTGGATGAAGATCATATTCTGTTTGGCTGATACCATTTTGATTTGTGTACTATCCACGCCTGTTTACCACCTCCCAATGGAATTACTTTATATAGCATGGCAAAAGCATCTGCCTTACATGCAGCATATTAAACCATTGTGCACACTGAAGCCCATCTCCCACCATACCAGTCCTCTGTACAGATGTCTATAGACTATCCAGATGTTTGCAACCTATATGTCATCTGTGCCCCTTAACAATGCCCATGTATGTGATATTGTTGCCAAATCAGCTACAGTGTGTGTAGTGAAACACATGCCAGCATCAGGCATCATAACTGGCTGAAACATCATGCTGATATAACATCTGCTACACTATCACTTGTCCAGGCTTGTAGAAGCAATACATGACTCCACATCCTATTTCTGGTGGGTTATCTCACCATCCATGAAGGCATTCAGAACATTACATGTTGTAAGAGGTAATGTGTTATATCCCATGCATATAATCAATGTGGGGCATGTCATGTGTATGTTGTAGTACAGTACATCAAGGTAGAAATGTAGGTTTACTAATCTGTCTATTGCCAACTGTGTTTATGTTACTGTGTGCACATCCCATGTGTCAGTCCTTACAAAGGATATACCATTTTGTCTACCTGTTCCACCTGGTGGACTCAAGAATACATACACAAACCTGTCATACACAGTATCATGCATGCCCCCATTAACTGCATCAGGGTTGCGTGCATGAGAAAGAAATGGCAGGGCCAACAGGTGTTGACAGGTGAATCTCTTGCAGTTAATGTAATAGCTACACTTGTGAGGGACCTGCTGACAGTACTGCAGTAACCTGTTCTGTGTATATGAGCATGTGGTACTACACAACACTGAGTTGACATGTCTGAAGGTGACCTGTCTGTGACAAGGGGTATGTATGCAAGGTCACACTGTCTGACAACAGTGTCCCTCACACACTGTTGCATGCATACACACCTGGTACATGTACATATAAAGCTGTACCTTGCCTATGACATGGTCGGTGTATTCCCACTCTGCCATACTCCCTCTTGGGAATGTCTGCAGGGCCACAGCCTGCAGACACACAGTCACCTGGAACACAAACAGAATACAGCATGTCAGACTACATTCAGTCAGTGGTACTAACAGCAATAATGCATCCTGACTAATAAGGTACATACACCTGTATGTGTACCCATAACAAATGCAAGCAGACAGCACATTACATAGCATTACAGAGCTATGGTGTACTATAGTCACCCTGTACAACAGAATCATATTAGCATGTCCCTGTATCAATGGTATGGGTGACAGGGATGTGGCATAGCTATCATCATATGCACAGGGTGTGGTGTGGGTTTGTCAGAGGCCTAGTCTGGGCCATACGGTTGGCATCATGTGTGTGTTTGTTTGGAGGGGTATCCAATAGATGGGCTGTGCAAAGGTGTTGTGTGTGTCTGGAGGTGACCTACCTGTGATACAGATATGTGTGTGTATGTATGCACACAGTCATGCCATGTGGCTGCCTTACACATGGGTACATCAGACAGTTGTGGACCGTACATGGCAGGGTGTCCAGTTCACCATCTCCAGCCATGGACATGGGAATTGGTCCTGCCAGGGGTATCAGTGGCACCACCAGGACCATGTCCAGATGCAGTACTTCTTCTTGATGGTGACTGCCGTCTGCTGGATCCGTGTCTCTTATGGGACTGGACAGGACCACATGAACATGGCCTGCGCCAGTGTGATGTGGACAGCAACCTCAATTCAGTACTGCTGGTATCACTGCCACAATGAGAGTGTGAAGGTACACATCCCCGTAGTGTCTCAGCTGTTGTTGGTGCTGAGCTACATCCACATGGCTGAAGCCCATCTCCCACCACATGCTGTAGCACAGACATGCCACAGTCAAGGATTGCCAAGATCTCACCCCACCATCTATTCATGACCTTAGTATTTTGATGTGTGGCCTCAACAAGGTCATGTATGTCACCATGTAAATCAGGAAGATTTGCATCCACCACCATGAGTATTTGTCTGTTGTGGCATTCACTATGTGCCTGTTCATCCCCGACAGCCCAAAACATGCAACTGATGACTCCTGCTGTGGCACTTGCAACAGCGGTTTGATGAGCAGTGGTCCTCCTTCAAGCAGGCCTGTCCATCCTTCTGTGTGGGACCTCACCTGGACTCTGGCTATGGCCAGTGTCTACACTCACACCTGCCATAATCACCACACTAACCTATTCAATGCCACCACCTGCCAACTGTCCATCATCTGTGGCCACTGGTGATGGGGTATGTGTGGCCATTGACACTGTGTGCAGGGATGGTGTGGACAACAGTGGGATGCCAACCAATGGCACAGATTCAGCCCCTGACAACCCCACCTATACCTTACTATTCCTATCATCATTGTCAGAGTCTGCAGAGATAATGACATCAGTTTCCAAATTGGAGGGAACCCAAACCCCATCACCACCTGTGAGGGGAAGATAACATATGTACATTAATACATGCACTCTGAGGTTGGCTGGGAAACACACACACACACACACACACACACACACACACACACACACACTTACAGGTGAGGTGGCACAAATCTGTTACACAGACCACACAGTACTCAAATAGTGATATGCGTGACACACGGCCCTCAACATAATCCATTGCAGACAGTTTTACTAAATGTAACTAACAATATAGAGCTCTGGGATACGTGATTAGTGTTAGTACATGATGGCCCTTCCCCAGCACAGATTGCACCGATGTACACATCATTGCTGTTCATCTGTATAGCACAGTGGCAAGTACTACAGAACATACCTCACAACTGTATAGATCCTCACAGGATGTGTAGATGTCTGGCTCATATGTTTGCTCTGTTTCTCATAACCCCTGTGTTTCTATGATACATAGCTGAAATGATCTGAGGAGTGACATCACTGATTAATGACATACGTTTGAGTGTCAGACCTCCAGACCAGCAGTATAAATGTATGGTCACACAATTCCTGCTACATCACCAACCTTCTAAGCTTACAGTGGATATGATAAGTGTACACAACCCTGTTAACATGCCATGTTCTTGTAATATATGAGATGACACCACAATAATGAATTCAAATATGTTACCCATCTTTCGTGTGACATATGAACTGTGCAATCCAATTGATAAACTAACAGATGTTACATGTAAAATATAATGACTGCAATATGTACAATATGGTGTTTGCATAAGTGTGCACACCCTTAAAATGATACTTTGTTGAAGCACCTTGTAAGTGACTTACAGTATTCACTCTTCTTGTGAAGGTGTCTATCAGCAGGGCACATCTTGACTTGGCATTATTTGGCCACCTTCTATGCAAAGGTCACCCAACTCTGTCAGATTGCAAGGGCAGCTCATGTGCACAGCCCTCGTCAGGTCACACTGAGGTATGGCTATCTGGTGTAGGGCTAGGCTCTGGCTGGGCCAATCCATATCCATTAATGTATTCAGGTGGAGCCTTTCTTATGTAGCTTTGGGTGTATGCTTTGGGTCTTTTCATGTTGAAGGCTGACACTCCTCTTCATCCTCAGCATTCTTCCTGATGTCTGATGGATTTTGGCCAGATATGGGTGTTATTTGGAAGTGTTCTGAATTAACACCACTGTGACTACAAGCCCAGTTCTGCCTTTGGAACAGCATCCCCATAGTAGGCCACTGCCACCAGGATGATTCACCATGGGGATGTTGGTGTTCAGGTTAAGAGGGTTGTTGCTTGTGCACCACATATACCTTTTGGTATTGTGGCTGTGAGGTCAGTCCTTAGTTTCATTACACCATAACACATTTTCACACATGCCTTTGGGAGACTTGATGTGCTGTATTGCAAATTGTATCCACCCCTAGATGTTTTTTGGTGTGAGGAAAGGCTTCCATCTTTGGCCATACCTCATAGGCCAGATGTATGCAGAATACGGGAAGGTGTTCTCACATGTAGTACACAAGACCAGTACCTGCAAGATATATCTGCAACTCCCTCGGTGTTGCTGTATGTCTCCTGGCAGCCTCCCTGACCAGGTTTTGACATGTCTTATCATCATTTTTGGAGGAACGTCAGGTTCTTTTCAACAGCACTGTTGTCCCATATACAATCCACCTTTTGACAACTTTCTCCACTGTGTTCCATGGTGTATCCAATGCTGCGATAATGTTGTTGTACCTATTCTTGACAGATACCTTTCAAATATGAGATCCCTTTGCTGCTTTGTAAGCTGTCTGCAAGCCATGGCTGTTGCTGTTGCAAGCAACTGAGCAAATGTCATGAATATCCTACTTGGACAGCAGACTATTTGGTGTTACTCAAAGTGCCTTTACTTGATGGCAGGTGTGTACCCAAACAGGCTGAATGCTGTCAGTAAATCACAAGCTGCTGGAATAAAATATTATTTGAAGGGTGTGCACACACATGCAGTTAACTTATTGTATGGTTTGTATACTCCATATTTGGTGGCCAACAGATTGATTGGTTTTACAACTGAACTGTACATGTCATATGTCATATTACAGGTTGGAAAATGTGTGGACTGGCATATTGTGGTCTCAATTTGTATATATATCACAAACACCTGGCATCTTAACAGGGGTGTGTACATTGTTTATATCCACTGTATGAGAGTAATGTTTCACACATGTCCCTATCTTAGGTCGTTTGTCTCCCCATTTTGTTGGTCTCTGTCCAGAATTTTTGCACCAACAGGTTGTGAGGTATGCTACAGGGATGTTACATTCTCTTCAGATAGGCCTCTGTGGTGACCACTGTGATGCAATGTAGTTAACCCCAACAAAAGTGAACATGCACATAAAGCAATACGGCTATGAGTGACAGCTTTGTGCATGGTACATTGCATGGCCTTCACATGCCTGGGGTACTGGCAAACCTCAACAGAACAATTCCATACTCACCAGCATCAGGCCACCATCCCACATGCTGACCAGATGGACCTAGGTAGTTGTGGGAGAGAAGTATTGTCAGCAGACTCACATGTGGTATTGGTACAGGATGGATGCAGCATGTCAGCACATTTACAGTACAACCCCCAATACTACACAATTTGCTGTCCTTCACCATAGATGTGCACTTCTGTGCGTTAGAAAACCCCATCCACAACTGCAAGCTGACCTGAGACATGCACGTAGATACTCTACAAATACAAGTATGTCTGCTACACTAGCCTAGTAATCTCCTCTGGGGCCTTACCTGTACACTCCTCGTCCATTGTCTGGGTGCCACCCACCTCCAGCAAGTGGGGGGTCTGTACCCTGATGTTGTACTGGGATGGTGGCCCAAGGTGCTGAGGAGCTCCTCGGTGGGTGCCAGTGGAGGGTGCATGGCTGGGCCCCCACCTGTGGCTGTGTGGTCCCTGGCCACTGCAGCAGCCATTTGTCGGGCATGGCGTATGAGGTCAGTTGCACAATGCCGGACCTGCTCATATGTAGTCCAGGCTGGTATGACCCTGACCTTGAGTAGCATCTTACCCTCACCAAGAATGATGCCACAGTATAAAGACAAAATGATCAATTTTAACAATTGGCTAAAGTATTGGTGTCATTCAAAGGGGATCCAGTGTCTGTCAGCCTGGGATGACTTGCTTGACAAGCCACATTGCTTCGCTAGGGATGGCTTGCACCTGTCACCCCTGGGCTTTTGAATATTGGCTAAGGC
Source organism: Protopterus annectens (assembly GCF_019279795.1). Classification (NCBI taxonomy): domain Eukaryota; kingdom Metazoa; phylum Chordata; order Ceratodontiformes; family Protopteridae; genus Protopterus; species Protopterus annectens. The sequence continues at coordinate 1,352,523,133 of NC_056731.1, forward strand.
TCTTGCCACCCCCATAGTGCCTTTTTTAGGCAAGGCTCAAAAGACAACCCACCTCCATAGACAACACAAGGAAAAAGAAACTAAGGGTAATGCTGCTCAACGCCAGAAGTCTAAACCTCAAAATCCATGCACTCGAGGCTCTCCTCAGTATGGAGAATATCGATATCTGTGCAGTAACAGAAACCTGGTTCAAGGCTCCTGAGAGCACGCCAGTACTACCAGGTTATACCTCATACCATGCTTTTCGGCCCCAAAACTCGGACCGAACCACAAAAGGAGGGGGAGTATCCATATTCATCAAAGATACCCACACCTCCATGTTAGTGGCACTGCACAAAGCATCAGAGACCATCCATGTGCAACTAACAGTGGGCAAAACTGACTTTCAGTTTGTAGCCTGCTACAGACCACCATCCCAAACTCAGGAACCCCACTCAGCTTTCCTGAGAACACAGGAGAATATGAAGGTCTCTCCAAACACCATCATATTGGGTGACTTCAACTACCCAAACATAAACTGGGAGCACTACTCAAGCCCCAACACCCTCGCCCAACAGTTCCTAGAATTTATAAACTCAAAAGCTATGGAACAACTGGTCACCACTCCCACAAGAGGGGAAAACATATTGGACCTGATCATCACCAACATGGGGACTCTATTCTCCATACCAGAGGTATACCCCTCATTGGTAAGATCTGACCATAAATTAAACTAACTGGACATCCATATCCCATCCCCACCCCCAGCCAAGGAAACCATGGTGAAGAACTTCTCAAAAGCAAACTTCACATTTCTCAAAACCGGGGTGGAATCCTTCACAGCCCCCGGGCCAGTGGAAAATACAGCCCAAACCACAGAATCCTTTACAAACGCATTCTATGGACACCTTCAGGAATGCATGGATTGTGCTATCCCAAATAAAACCAAGACTCACTCCTCCAAAGGCAGGAGACCTGTCTGGTGGACCCCAGCCATAAATAAGCTATACAACAGATGGAGGAAGCTACTACATGATAGAGCAAAATCCCAAAAAGGGAAGGCATCTCTGATCAGTACTAGCAAAAATTATGATCCCTCATAAAATTATCTAAGGCCAGCTTCAAAAGAAAAATTTCACAAGATGCTAAAGATAATCACAAGGCCTTCTTTAGTTATGTCAGGAACCTGGGTGGCAACTCCCAGATATGCTCTGAGTTAGTGCAAAATGACAAAAAATACACTGAACCCACAGACATTGCCAACATCCTGGCAGACAGGTTCAGTGCAAACTCCCCCCCCCTTCCCCCCCAAAAGAGCAAATGTCTACCCCAACAGAGTGTAGCCTCCCTGACATCACAGATTCACAGGTGAGAGCTGTCGTCTCCAAAGCAAAAAACACAGCATCAATGGGACCGGACAGTGTCCCGGGCTGCGTCTTACATGAGCTCAAAGAAGAACTGAACCCTCACATAAAGTTACTGTTCAATCTCAGCCTTACTACAGGATATGTATCCAAGGAATGGCATACAGCAACATTGGTCCCACTCCACAAAGGTAGTGCCACAACGGACCGTGGAAACTATTGCCCTATAAGCCTGACTAGCCTGGTCTGCAAAGCTATGGAGCGTATCATCATGGAACTCATAAACAAAGACATTGGGAACCTCCAAACACTGGATCCTACCAGATTCGGCTTTGTTAAGGGCAGATTTTGCCTCTTGAACCTGGTCAACTTCTTTGAAACAGTCACCAAGGCCATAGATGAAGGGAAGGTAGTCCACACAGCCTACCTGGACCTCGCAAAAGCCTTCGACACAATACCCCACTCGGGCATCATAAATAAGCTTACCAGCTTAAATATCAACCCCTATGTCACAAGATGGGATGCAAACTGGCTCAGGGATAGACCCCACATGGTCAGAATTGCAGATGCCATGTCAGAAGCTAAACCAGTTACAAGTGGCATCCCACAAGGCTCAGTCCTGGGACCTCTCTTGTTCGGTATATATTTCTCTGAGGTACAGGCTAACACGGGAGGACTATTGCTGACCAAGTTTGCAGATGACTGCAAACTGGGTGCCATAATCGACTCGCCAGCTGACACAAGCATCCTCCAAAAGGGTCTCACAGAGACGGATAACTGGTGCCAGAGCCATGGCCTAAAGCTAAATGCCAAAAAGTGCATAGTCATCCCCTTTGGGAAAAACAAAGTGCCCACAAATTACCATATAGGTGGTAATCCATTAAGTACGGAAGAAGTAATTAGGGATTTGGGGATCCAAGTAGATAGCAATCTCTCCTTTGACAATCACATTGCCAAAGTGGTTAGAAAGACCTTCTATATAGCCCACCTTATCATGAAAGGGTTCACATCTAGATCAAGAGAGGTCATTGTGCCCCTCTACTCATCACTCATCAGGTCCATAATTGAATACAATGCCCCATTTGGGATGTACCTTACCCGACACCTGCAGCAACTGGAAAGATCCCAAAAGTACCTCACCAAGAGGATCAAGGGACTCAAACAGATGCCCTACGCAGTTAGGCTAAAGAAACTCCAGCTCTACTCAGTTGCTTACCGCCTACTCAGAGGTGATCTGAGCCATGTCCAAACCAGAATTAATGGACATGCTCCACCTCAGGAAATCCAAATCCCTTAGAGCTACATGCTCCAGGGACTTAAACCTCAGTACAGAAATAAATAGGACATGCTGGAGGGACAGATTCATATCCCAGAGGCTCCCCTCACTCTGGAACAAAATCCCAATCCATGTTAGGCAGAGCCCCTCAATGACCCTCTTCAAGAGAAATCTTGACGAGTGGATAGGAGATCATAGGTTTACCCCTGGGATCTCTTCTGTGTCCCTACTAGACAGTGGCACAGTAAACTAACCTTAGAAGGGCTATCTTCTGTGACCTACTATACAGAGGCACAGTCAACTAATCTAAAAGGGTGGCGAAAGCCAAACACACTCTGACTAGGCTTATAAATGCCCTAGGGCAGATAGCCTAGTATCAACCTATGAACCTATGAACCTATATGTACTTGCGTGCAGGCCGACATCATTTACCCTGTGGACTAGGTCATCCCACAGGCTGGTCTTCTCCCACAGATGTTGCTGGCTCCGGCCAAACATTATGGCATGGTTCTGTAGTATGGCTTCTTTGATTATATTTGTCTCAGCCGCTGAGAAAGTAGACCTTTGCTGATGCGACATTGCACCTGAAAGACATAAAAAGGGAAACACATCACAGGACCTCATACATTTGACACAGTATGTACAGAACCTGCACAGCTACATTGAATACTAGTAGTTATCACTCACAAGCACAACATACCCCTGTAATCTATCAGCAGTGTATCTGCTTGCATTGAACTGCTGGTCCTGATGTGTCATATTCCCCACAATGAGGGCTAGTTCATTTCATAATCCTCTACTCCTCATTCATGTCTGTGTAGAGGGATAACATTGGCCAATGTGGATGGGGTGTGGATGGTGTCAAGGCTTGGTGTGACAACAGTGTGTAATGGAGCTGGGAGCACATGCTTGAGTTCATGTAGGATGCGGACAGGGATATTATCAGGTCCCATGGATACTTATGTTTGTTGCCATTCAGTAGGCAATATGTACGTGCTCACTGGTGATGAGGAGAGGGGTGTGGGTGCTGTGCATTTTCACCTATAGTGATGCTGAGCCAGGAGGTTATGTTTGCCCCAAACCTATATTCAGCGGGTTGACTATAGCTATGTTGTGTGCGTATGCAATCTGATTGACCACCATTACAGGGTTGGTTGGTTTGTTGCCTCTGAGATTGCAGACATATGTGAAGATGGCCTTGTGATTGGCCTTGGTAGATGTGTCCAATTTGTACTCATAGTTAGCCTTACAGTACTCCCCCTGTGACCTTATATGCTTAATCAGACAAAGGCTGACTTGATGCCAATTTGGTGCCAGCTCCTAATTTGCCCTGTACAGCCAATATAGGGACCAAGTCTGTGGTTTGTGAATTGCTGCTGTTCAGCAAAGGGGATTACTCTACTTTGGTGGAGGCAGATTTTACAAGTAAGGTATTGCTGAGTCCATACAGCTATGTTGGTGTTCATATAGCTGTTTGTAGTAGGCATGGAGACACAGTCATAACACAGCTGGACACCTCTCCAATTGCAAGCAGATATTCATGCTTATTGTAGTACCCATGGCTGTGTCAGGGCAATGCAACAACAAATAACTGTAGAAATGTCACTCTGTTGGATGCACAAGATTACACATGTGTACAACATGTACAGCTCATTTAACTGACATTTTGCATCCCATGTCTGCTGTTATGAGGTGGACACATACACCTACTCATACTGATGTGCACAGGTAATACCTGATATACATTTCTATTCCATGTCAGTATGGCACACTGTATTCACACTCTTGCTGCCCAGTCATCCCTCTCAACCTGTTAGAGCAGGACATCTATAGGACGCCACAGATACATGGGGGCAATGGGACATAATTAGTGGTACTGTCTTAATATTGCTGTAACACACTTGAGTCATTCAATAGCACAGTAGCCTTTGCATTGACTGACATACCCTGGTGGATGTCCAACACTCATATGGCAGGAATAGAGGAGAAAGGCTAGGAGTCTGGTAGTGAGGGTAAGAACTTTTAATGTTGGCAGTATGACTGGTATAAGGACAGAGTTAGCTGATATGATGACCATAGGAAGGTGGATATATTATGTGTGCAAGAGAACAGATGGGAGGGAAGTACAGCTAGGTGTATTGGAGCCAGGTCACAAAAGTGCTATCAGGGTGTGGATGGGAGGGGAAAGGGGGGATGGAACAGTATGCCAAGGGTGTTTTTGGAGGATGACACGAGTGTCTGATAGAGTGATGTTTATGAATCTGAAAATGGATGGTGTAATGGTGAATGTTTTTACTGCATATGCTACGCAAGTTGCTTGTGTGGTGGATGAGAAAGAGAAATGTGATGTCAGTTTTATGATGTAGTGATGACTGTACCCAAGGGTGAGACAGTGGTAATTGCAGCAGATTTCAATCGCCATGTTGTTGAAGGGAACAGAGGGGCTGAGGAAGCAATGGGTATGTATGGTGCTAAGCAAAAGAATGCAGACTGTGAGATGGTAGTGGATTTTGTAAAAAGGATGTACATGGCTGTGTTGAATACATACTATAACAAGAGTGAGGACCATAGGATGACATGCAAGAGAGGGGGAGATGCACAAAGGTGGAATATAGCCAGTGTAGGAGAGCCAGTTTGAAGGAGATTGGAGAGTGTAAAGTGGTGACAGGGGAAAGTGTAGCTAGGCAGCAGAGATTGTTGGGCTGTAAGATGATGTTGATGATCAAGAAGAGGAGGAGTGTGAGGGCAGCACCAAGGATCAGATGGTGGGAACTGGAAAATGATGATTGTGAGGTGGAGTTCAGGGAAGAGTTAAGACAGGCACTGTGTGGCAGTGATGATTTACCAAATATCTGGGTAAGTACAGCAGAGCTAGTAAGGGAGACAGCTAGAAGGGTCCCATTCACGTTGTTGAACTTTTACAAGTTCGAACGTCATATGGTCGAAACCATATGTTCAAACGTGTAAAACTTTGAATGTTTCAATGGAGATCTCTGTAAAGGAATCTTTCCCTTTCCTGCAATGCAGTGCAATCTCTGAGTTGGTATATTTAAGTAGCAGGGGATGTGGGGGGTGCAGGGGGGCTTGCCCCCCTGCTTACAACCTTCAGGTAAGTTTTTTTGTGTTTTTTTTAATCACGTTTTCGAATTTTTAAAGTTCGAACATATGATGTCAACCATATGGTGTTTGAACTTTTAAAAGTTCGCCAACGTGATATAGACCCCAGCTAGAAAGGTGCTTGGTGTGACATGTGGATGGAGGAAGGAGTACAAGGACACCTGGTAGTGGACTGAGGAAGTACAGGACAGTATACAGAGAAAGAAATTGGGGATGAAGGAGTGGGATTGTCAGAGAGATGAGGAAAGTAGACAGGAGTATGAGATTAGGTGAATGGCAAAGAGAGAAGTGGCAAAGGCTAAGGATGAGGCATATGATTTATTTATTTATTTATTTATTTATTTATTTATTAACATTTGTTGACTGGGAAAGTCCACTGGGTGAGAGACCCATTTTCAGTGCAGGCCCAGTGAGAAAAGCTCCACAAAGCAATTACAAAAGAAACAACAGGTTTACAATAATCTTAAAAAGTATACAGATTTAAGATGCTGAAAAAAAATATGTCAAAAATATAAATTACAGGATTTTACAATTATTCTACACAATATGCAGAAATAAAGATTTCGAAAATACAATCCATAGGAGTTTGCCTTTTTCTACATTCAGAGATGGTCAAGAGACCCATTTTTAGTGGGGACTGGGGAGAAAAGCTCCACAAAAGCATTACAAAAGAAACAAGTTTACAATTACAGGTTTAAGATGCAGAAGAAAACATATGTCAGAAATACAGTTTACAGGATTTTACATTATTCCACACAAGATGCAGAAAAGACTTCAAAAATTAAATTTACAGGATTTTGCCTTATTAATTACTGTGGTATTTCAATCTGGGGTCATTTTGATTGCTACACTAAAAATGTAGTATACCTAGCATTATGTCAAGTATGCAAGGCATTTTATGTAGGTAAAACCTGTAGGGCTTTTCAGGACAGAATTAAGGAACATCTTTTGGATATTAAACATGGTAGAACACCAATGCTCTTGCTAGGCATGTACTTGACTATGGTGATCATAGTTTTAAGTTTTGTGTTTTAAAACAAATCAAGTTAGACCAGCAAGGCAGAATTATTGATCTGCACTTGGATATTTGTGAACTTAAATGGCAGCTTAGATTAAATGCACATAACTTTCCCTGACTCAATGAGTACAATACTATTAAGCCCTTATTGAAGTTGAAGAATATTACTGGCGTTAAATAGTTAAGCATTCACAACATAGCTTAATTATTTATTGCTTTTATAAAAAAACTATTTTTTTATTATTATTCATTCATATATTTAGGTTCTGTTGGTTTTGCATTATTTTTTACACATTACACATTATACATATTATACACCATATATTTTATAATTAAAGGTTATTTTCGCAAGTATGGTATGGCATTTTATGTGTTACATAGGTGAATTTAGTTCTAAGTTAAGAGTAGTTACTATTTTACGTATTTTAATTGTTACAATTTTAATGAAGTGTTAATTAACTGATTGGTTAATTGTGATGCTTTTTAAGTGAGTAGGTGGTTGTGTTTTTTGTATTCTGAAGAAGTCTGTGGTAATGGACGAAACCTAGGTCAATCGTGGATTGTATTCGTTGGCAATAAATGCTTGTCGGCTGGATCCTGTTTTCCTGTGTGTTTTTTGACAGTATATACTTTCTTGTTCTTTGGTTTGTTTGTCTATTTTTATGGAGAACGAGAACACTCTGGCTGACATTGTGGGGCTATTGCAATGGATTAATGAACAGCTCCAAGAGCATTCAGCTCAGATTAAACTTGTAACAGACAGGCAAAACACTGCATCTGTTTCTTCCTCGTTAGGGAGTTTGGGCTTGCCGCTCACTCAAGCCACTCCTATTGGCACTACTGTGGATGTTTCTAATGTTAATAGTTCTGGATGTTTACCCAAGGGACATATCAATATTTCGCGACCTGAGTTGGTGGACAGTCAATCTAATGGTTTCAACAGTGAGCAGTGGAAGAATAACACTTATAGTTTAGAAGTGGACTGTGCTGGTAAAAAACAGAATAGCATAAAGCAAGGTAAATCAATGAATGAAATGCTCAAACTGTTTGAAACCAAATTATTTAAATTAAAAAGAACACAACTTGAGAACAGTTATTTAGCTAAAAATATTGAACTTGGGATGGTGCCGAAGGGCTTACGTGTGTGGAGGTACCCGAACGGGTGTGAAGGTAATGACATAATGATTAATGAACTACATGAGTTATTCAATAAAACTGGCTTAAGTATTATGGACATTATGATCAAACATAATAAAGTCAAGATTGAAGTACTACTTGACGAACTTGAATCGATTAATGACAGTGTTACCAAAGACTTGTTGTTTGACCGTTACTATACAAATTACATTAATATTATGTAAGATGTGGATCACAGCTGTGAGGTTATTCACAATAAGAAATTTAAGAAAATACAGCGTGACACCAAAATATATGAGAGTGGGAACATTTACCCTAAATCGAAAAAAGCTTCTGGTCAGCATGGTAATAGGAATGTATCCATTTACAATAATGAACAAACGGATGAGGTCACGTCCGCTGATGAGCAGGAAGCATGTAACAATTTTACTCATGGTAATGGGAGCCCTTTAGAGGAAGGAGTAAGGTGCTCAGAGAGGATACGGAACCGGGATCCATTTCACGAGGAGAATGACGATGGCCAGTTAGGAGCAAAGCCCAAAGCGAATCGTGGTACAAATATTTTGCAGAAAGGAGTGTGGAGAATGAGAAGGTAGACAAACGCTCCTTTCTGGTTTACAAAAGTTTTGATGAAGCATCCGTTTTGGATTTTGTGCCTTTATTAGACAATGAGTCAACGGACAAGAGTTTTGATAGTAATGGTACAACTGTTGATAATCCGGATGATTCGGGAATGAATCATATTTTAACTTGTTTATGTGCACACAAAACCAAATTTCTTAATAATTCCTCCATTTTTACGGGGAAAGTAACTGCCTCAGATTCAGTATTACTTGAGGCTGTGGACAAGGATTTGAATGCTTTGCAAGATTCTGATTGTGATCAGAGTTCTGATTTATATGTTAGTAGATTGGTAGAGCACCATCATGAGGAATTTTTTGCCCACAGTGTTGAATCTTAATGGTTGATGTGGCGAATGAATGTTCTAATAGTACTTTGCTAAATTTGAGTACTCACACTGTCATGGATGAACCAAATAGTATGGTGTTACACACTGTTAATGAGCTTTTGGAGGATCCAGAATTAGTGCAGTGTAATTTAAATATAGATTGTGACCTGGTTGGTTCTAGGTCACTTATTGAAGTGATTACGACGCCAGTAGTTTTTACTAATGATATCCCAGAATTTTTTGAGTTGTTGAGTACAGGGAGGGATATAAGTGGACATGATCCTTCTGTATATATAAGTAACATCATTTTATCAAAACAGAATGTATCAAATGGTGATAGTTTTGACCAGTCAATTCTTGGGATTTTGAGTAATCCTATAGTAATGGTAAATAGTATGAATGATTTTAAATTATATAACTATTCTAGTGTTCATTTGGGTGTTGAATTTGTTAATTTTTTTTTCAAAGGGATTTAATTTTGTTCCCTGTAGGAGAGGTTATCTTGTTGATGCTCTTATTGACCTGAAACTATTTACACGCAAATTGAATTTAAAAATATTTTTTAATGACCTCGGTAATTGCAATAGTACCGGCAATAACTTGAGCTTGTCTAAACCAAGTGTTTTTAATCCGCCCTTGAACCATGTCGTTGATACGTTTGAAAGATTGTGTGAATTTGATATAAGACAGTATTATAAGCAGCGGAAAGGTATACCACACTGTAATATGTCAAGGAATGAGTATCATCTTATGGAAAAATTGAGCAAAATGGGGAATATTCACATTATGAAGCCCGACAAAGGTAATGGTGTAGTTATTGTGGATAATAGTGACTATGTTAGTCTTATGATGTCAATGCTTATGCATGATAGTTACATTGAAGTAAGTATTAACGAAATCAATATAGCATATAGAAATATTGATTTTGTTTTAGAGGATATGTTGTATCAAGGTGAAGTGACCGAAAAGGAATATGAATATATGGTAAATGCCTACCCTGTGATTAGTGGTATCTTTGGTATTCCTAAGGTACACAAAGGATTGAATAACGTGCAGTTTAGGCCTATAGTAGATGGTAAACGTAGTAAGGTTTGCTTCATTAGTCAATTTTTGGACCATCATTTAAAAACGGGCATTAGTTGTTTTCCCCATATCACTAAGGACTCGTGGCATTTTTTAGAAAGGTTGAAGTCAGTGGAGCTTGGTAATAATAATTTCTGCTTTTCAACCATAGATGTGTGAAACTTATTTTCAGTTATACCACACGATATAGGGTTAACATGCTTAGAGCAACAACCTTTGAAAACAGGTGTGTATGAGCAGGAAATAATTAATGTCTTTGTTAGACTCATGGAAGTGATTTTGAAAAACAATTTGTTAGTTTTTGAAGGGCATTACTTCAAACAACGCACTGGGGTGGCAATGGAGGCCGCTTGTGCCCCATTTACACCAATTACATCATGGCATACTGGGAGGAGCATTTTATATTCTCCAGTGAGTTTTTCAAAAACATCAGACTATATATGCACTTTTTGGATGATATTTTTATCATTTGGGAAGGTGAAAAGGTCGTGTTAGAAGCCTTCATTAAATATATTAATAGTACAGTGTGGTTTTTGACTTTCACGCATGAAATTAATTCGGACACCATAACATATTTGGACGTTAGATTAACATCTGAAGCCAACAAGTATGGAGTACAAACCACCTAAAAAATCTCCGGTACCACCAATGAGCGACACAATCCAAGTAGACACCACGATGATCAGTTCAAGAATTTAATCCACATAACGCCAAAATCAAACACTCCAAAAAACAACATGTGAATGAAACGAAACACTAATGTGAGATAGCACCCTGTGACACGCAAAATGGTAAAAGCAGTTAAGCGCTTTCAACCATAAAAAGCTGATCTTCCTCAGAACTGCTAAAAGGAAGCGTTCAGTCCGTTTAAATCAACTTTTAGGCGCCAAAAAATGCGTATCTCTTCTTAAAGGTACATCTAAACATATTAAAATCTAATAAATTCTATTAAAACCTGCTTGTTTTGCACACACTGATGTAAATATTAGTATTGAATACTCCCCAAATAACATAATTTAAAATTTAAAATATACTCTAAAATGTGCTTAACAGTCTAATATATACATGACATTAATATACTATCAATATAATAACACACAAATTCTTAAATATTATTACATATTAAGTATATTAAATATATTAAGTATATTGATAAAGATTGTTTCAATGAAAAATACTGATAACAATTTCATTATACTTTGATAAATTACCTTCAATCAATATATCCTAGATATAGTAGTTATTCTGTGTAGTGGATATGTTTTTAGTAATATGATAAACTATACATTCTATTAACTCATATGTCATACAACTGATTGTATATATACCTAATATGTGGAATAATAGTATTTAATTATAAAATGTATAATCTATTAATAATATGAATGTTATAAAAACTGAAACTGAGATGTACTGAGTACCATGAATTAAAAAATATATATATAGATATAAATAAATAAATAAATGTGAGTATGACTACTGTATGTAAATAAAGGGCAAGTATGAATGCATTATAAAACTTTTAAATTCCTTACTAACCATTAATAAAGGAAAATATCTTTTATTCATTTTTGATTCATATCTCATGATGTATAACACTAACCAAAATTTTACTATAATAATAAGCTTTTAATAGATATACTATCATTTAATCCCGGTGGACAAGTTGCATCTATATACAACTGCCACCAAGTCTCTCTGAATGCTATTAATCCTTTAACATCGCCACCTCTGGGGTTGCTAGGAATTACCTCCAATATTAAAAATTTGAAAGTGTGTTCAGCACCTAACAAATGAACGTGTCTGTACAAAGCATTAGTAACATCCTTGGTCCTAATGCTATATAAATGATTGTATATGCGCTTTTTCAGACTACGTTCAGTCCTCCCCACATAATATGCATCACAGGAGTCACATTTAGCTAAATAAATCACATTTTTAGTATTGCATTTTCCATTTTTACATTTAATAACACTTCTATGTCCATTCTTTAATACAATTTTACTGTCGCAATACATATATTTGCAATAATTGCAGAAACCACACTTTCTACTGCCTATATGAGGTTTTATCATCCTACTTTCTTCTATATGATGTCCTAATAATTTTTTCATGTTATTACCCATCCTATATACGAATTTTGGCTTATTGCCCAATATGTTAACCAGATATTGGTCACTACTTATCAAATACCAAAATTTTAAAATAATTTGTTTAATTTTATCAGTAACAATGTTATAAGGTAAGATACAAGACCTTAAATAACTAGGTCCCACACCTTTATTATTCAAGTTTGGGCAAATTTGAATATCTCCTGACCCCAACAGTGGTTTATACTTGGTACCCCAATGTTCTAATATGTATGTCAAAATCTCTTTCATCATACTTCTAGGGTAACCCCGTTCTAAAAAATAACTTTGGATTTGTGTTAATTCTATTTTCATATCTGTTAACTCAGAAACCATTCTAGCGGCTCTAATACATTGTCCTTTAAAAACATTGTATTTGACCTTAGGAGGGTGACAACTAGTGTAATCCAAATAATTATTGGAGAAGGTGGCCTTCCTATAAATTTTAGATGTCACTTTCCCCTCATAATGTGTTACTAAGGTATCCAAGTATGGCAAACCTATTGGATCAATAGCATACGTAAACTTTAAGTAATCACTGCTTTGGTTAATAAAATCTATAAAATCTTGTAGATCTTCCATACTTCCTTGCCATAGCATGTATAAATCAACTAGAAATCGTGAATAGTACATGACATTGGAAAAATATGGATTCTTAAACAAAACTTCATCCTCCCAATTGAGCATGACTAAATTTGTGTAGATGGGGGTGCCCCTAGTCTGCCTAAATAGCTCTCCTTCAAAGAAAATAAAGTTATTATCTAAGACTAATGACATCATTTCTGTTAAAAGACATATGGTGTCCCATTCTAGGTCTGTATGTCTCCTCAAGCTATTAGAAAAAGCTTCTAAGCCCTCTTCCTTAGGGATACATGAGAACAAATCAATCACATCTATAGTGATTATGAATTTGGGATTTATGTTCACTGTATTGGAAGCTGGGTACTTAGAAAGGAAACACCACGAGTCCTTAACCATATGCGGGATAAGAGTGTAAATATTTTTCAATTTTGTGTCGATAAACTTTCCCATCTTGAAAGTTTTCGAATAACTACCCGAGACTATAGGTCTCAGAGGAGGGTCATTGATATCTTTATGAATCTTCGGGATGCCCACCATAGTGGCCAACTTGGGATATTCTACTTTAATAAATTTATATATCTCATTAGTAATTCTTGCATCCAATAAGTATTCTTCAATATAGGAATCAATTCTATGGTAGGCAATATGTAATTCATTTCTAGAAATGGTTTCATAATTCCCTGTATTGTGTAAGATATCATAATTTTTTTGTATGTATGTCATATTATCATAGATTGCAATGCCCCCCCCCCTTTGTCGGGTTTCATAAGTCTTATAGAATTGTTACTTCTCAATGATTGGAGTAATCCTTTTTCTTCCAATGTCAGATTAGTAAACTCTTTCAACTTCCTAAGTTGATTATACTCACTATATATCTCCCTAGTGACAACCTTATCAAAGGTGTCAATAATAGGGTGATTCGAAGGTGTAAACTTACTCTTAATAGATAGGTTATGACCAATATTGCCATCACCATCTATACTGTTAACATTCTTAATATTCTTATCTTTAAAAAAAACTTCCAAGTTTATTTTCCTAATATATTTTTTTAAAATCTATCAGTACATCTGTTAAAGAGAATTTAGGATTGGGTATAAATTTCAACCCCTTCTCGAACAAATTAAAATATACCTTATTAATCTGTAAAAACGTGTAGTTATAAATGTTGAAATGTCGATAAGATAAAACTTTGCCTTCAACAACTATGTCTTTATCTTCGTCATTATTATTGTCCTCGTAATTGCTATCACCAAAAGATTTAGTATGAGTAATAAGTGTACTCAAAGAATTCAAATTACTTGTTAATATTGTTGTTGGGGCAATCCCCCTTGCCGTTTCCCCCTGACAAAAATCCTTGGACCTCTTCTCTGATAAGGGGGGTAATTGTCCTCCAAATGTGTCTGAAAATCCGAACGATACTGATTGTCATGATTATCTACAGAATCAAAATAGGTATCATCCCTTAACTTTTCCTCTTGATCACAATTACGTCCCCAATTATTCTGACCTGCAAGATAATTTTGTTTTCTCGGCCACACATATGCTAGCTGTTTGTGATATTGTTCTCTATCCCTATTGATTTTATCAAATTTCCTCTTACATAAGGTGTTTGCCCATTTTTTGGCCTCGAAATATTGCTTATTGTATAATTTTTCCCAATCCTTAAACAATAAATCATTAACAATCTGTGTATTTAAAACTTCCACTTCATGAATAATTTTGCTCAATCTCTCATCATGATACTTCATTAATATACTAATAAAATTAAAACCACAATCATCGAAAAAATTATTGAATTCTTTTATGCTAGAGTCGGTCAAATCTATACCTAATGGTAACTTGAAGAACCTAAGCCCTTTAGGAACAATCTTATCATCTATACATTTCTGTAAAAACAAATTGTCCACCTTGAGTCCATTGATTGTTTTAAGTTTCTTCCCAAGGGAAAAAATCATAGATTTCAAGCTAATTGTCTCATTCCTATTGCTCCCATCTTGAAAAGGAACTGCTTTATCCGATACTACAACATTATCAACATGAAAATCAAAAGATAAAAACTTGTTAAATAAGTCAGGGTTGTCCGGCCTGCCTGGGGGACCAACCACAGACTGTGATAGTTTTTTATGCTTGTCGGAACCCATCACAGTATTTGCTGCTTTATTAGCTGTAACAGTTGAATAAGTTCTAGTAGGTAGCATTCTTTTCGGTTTGGTTCCTGTTCTCTTTGATTCAAAGTCATAATCTTATAAGGAAAAGTCAAACGTTAAATCAGAAATGTTGATATTACTGCTGGACAACGGTGCAGTAATATCCAATCTTTGTGGATGACTGTTATGTCTTGACTTCTGTCCATTAGGTATATCGAGACTTTCTTCAGAATGCTCAACAATAAGATCTAAGGAATTGTCAATACAGTCATTACGATTACTCTGGTCAATGTCAAGTTGCGTACATGAATGCATTGCTTGACCTTTGTTAGTCAGATTGGTCATGCCCGACTTAGGGACAGTAGAACGAGGTTGGCCACAGTCAGATTTAACTGAATCGCTCTTAAAATTATTTTTGTTATTTGTTAACACTGGCAAAACAGTCTGGTTGGGTTCAAAAACCCCCGATAGTAATCTCGTAACAAGTGCGGTCAAATGTTTAACCTCACCTCTTAACTCTGCTAATTCAGTATTGAACGTTTCCATGTACCTTTTGCTGTCCGGTGCTAAATTATATTGATAGTATATTAATGTCATGTATATATTAGACTGTTAAGCACATTTTAGAGTATATTTTAAATTTTAAATTATGTTATTTGGGGAGTATTCAATACTAATATTTACATCAGTGTATGCAAAACAAGCAGGTTTTAATAGAATTTATTAGGTTTTAATATGTTTAGATGTACCTTTAAGAAGAGATACGCATTTTTTGGCACCTAAAAGTTGATTTAAACGGACTGAACGCTTCCTTTTAGCAGTTCTGAGGAAGACCAGCTTTTTATGGTTGAAAGGGCTTAACTGCTTTTACCATTTTGCGTGTCACAGGGTGCTATCTCACATTAGTGTTTTGTTTCATTCACATGTTGTTTTTTGGAGTGTTTGATTTTGGCGTTATGTGGATTAAATTCTTGAACTGATCATCGTGGTGTTTACTTGGATTGTGTCGCTCATTGGTGGTACCGGAGATTTTTTAGACGTTAGATTAACATATGATAGGGTATGTGGTTTACTGAAGTCAAACATCTATAGAAAACCAACTTTTTCAAATTCATATCTTCAGTTTAACAGCTGGCACCCTGACCATCAGAAAAGGGCTATTGTTAAAGGGCAAATGGTCAGGGCTGCCCGGATGGTTAGCAATGATAATGAATTTATAGAGGAGTTAGAATTTATGATCTCCCTATTCAAAAACAGGGGTTATCCTGAAAATTTGTGTTTAGAAGTTTTTCTTGAAGTTAAACGTAAAAGGGATATTGGTGTGTTACAAGCTATACTCAATACTGATACTCTTCAATTTAATTCATTTGGTTATGACTCAGATAGGTCACGATTTTTGAATACTTCACCTTTAATTTATATCTCTACATATAATGGTGATTCAGATGAGATAAGCAAGATTATAGGTAGGAATTGGAGTTTTTTAAAGACTGAGAGAGATTTGAGTTCTATATATAGTAACAAACTGAAGTTTATATACAGGAAGGATTTATCCCTTAAGGATATGTTTGAAAAGATTTCTTGGGAAAGGGGGCCTTGCACCAACAGGCCCTTGGATAATTTTAAATGTGGAAGGTGTTCTGTATGTTCTTACATTTTTACCTCTGCTAGCAGGTTGGTGATTAATCACTGTGGTATTTCAATCTGGGGTCATTTTGATTGCTACACTAAAAATGTAGTATACCTAGCATTAAGTCAAGTATGTAAGGCATTTTATGTAGGTAAAACCTGTAGGGCTTTTCGGGACAGAATTAAGGAACATCTTTTGGATATTAAACATGGTAGAACCACCAATGCTCTTGCTAGGCATGTACTTGACTATGGTGATCATAGTTTTAAGTTTTGTGTTTTACAACAAATCAAGTTAGACCAGCAAGGCAGAATTATTGATCTGCACTTGGATATTTGTGAACTTAAATGGCAGCTTAGATTAAATGCACATAACTTTCCCGGACTCAATGAGTACAATACTATTAAGCCCTTATTGAAGTTGAAGAATATTACTGGCATTAAATAGTTAAGCATTCACAAGATAGCTTAATTATTTATTGCTTTTATAAAAAAAACAATTTTTTTATTATTATTCATTCATATATTTAGGTTCTGTTGGTTTTGCATTATTTTTTACACATTACACATTATGCATATTATACACCATATATTTTATAATTAAAGGTTATTTTCACAAGCATGGTATGGCATTTTATGTGTTACATAGGTGAATTTAGTTCTAAGTTAAGAGTAGTTACTATTTTACGTATTTTAATTGTTACAATTTTAATGAAGTGTTAATTAACTGATTGGTTAACTGTGATGCTTTTTAAGTGAGTAGGTGGTTGTGTTTTTTGTATTCTGAAGAAGTCTGTGGTAATGGACGAAACCTAGGTCAATCGTGGCTTGTATTCGTTGGCAATAAATGCTTGTCGGCTGGATCCCGTTTACCTATGCGTTTTTCGACAGTATATACTTTCTTGTTCTCAGGGAAGAGTTAAGATAGGCACTGTGTGGCAGTGATGATTTACCAAATATCTGGGTAAGTACAGCAGAGCTAGTAAGGGAGACAGCTAGAAGGGTCCCATTCACGTTGTTGAACTTTTACATGTTCGAACGTCATATGGTCGAAACCATATGTTCAAACTTGTAAAACTTGGAATGTTTCAATGGAGATCTCTGTAAAGGAATCGTTCCCTTTCCTGCAATGTAGTGCGATCTCTGAGTTGGTATATTTAAGTAGCGGGGGATGTGGAGGGTGCAGGGAGGCTTGCCCCCCTGCTTACAACCTTCAGGTAAGTTTTTTTTGTGTTTTTTTTAATCACATTTTCGAATTTTTAAAGTTCGAACATATGATGTCGACCATATGGTGTTTGAACTTTTAAAAGTTCGCTAACATGATATAGACCCCAGCTAGAAAGGTGCTTGGTGTGACATGCGGATGGAGGAAGGAGTACAAGGACACCTGGTAGTGGACTGAGGAAGTACAGGACAGTATACAGAGAAAGAGATTGGGAAAGAAGGAGTGGGATTGTCAGAGAGATGAGGAAAGTAGACAGTAGTATGAGATTAGGTGAATGGCAAAGAGGGAAGTGGCAAAGGCTAAGGATGAGACATATGATTTATTTATTTATTTATTTATTAACATTTGTTGACCGGGAAAATCCACTGGGTGAGAGACCCATTTTCAGTGCAGGCCCAGTGAGAAAAGCTCCACAAAGCAATTACAAAAGAAACAACAGGTTTACAATAATCTTAAAACGTATACAGATTTAAGATGCTGAAAAAAAATATGTCAAAAATATAAATTACAGGATTTTACAATTATTCTACACAAGATGCAGAAAGAAAGATTTTGAAAATGCAATTCATAGGAGTTTGCCTTTTTCTACATTCAGAGATGGTCAAGAGACCCATTTTTAGTGGGGACTGGGGAGAAAAGCTCCACAAAAGCATTACAAAAGAAACAAATTTACAATTACAGGTTTAAGATGCAGAAGAAAACATATGTCAGAAATACAGTTTACAGGATTTTACATTATTCCACACAAGATGCAGAAAAGACTTCAAAAATTAAATTTACAGGATTTTGCCTTATTCTACAGTAGAAAAGCATTGATTTTGAAACAGTACTTTCTAAGTTAGGAGTATTTTGATTTTGTTGTTTAAAGTGGTTTGCTTCTGAGGTAGGTGCAGGGTGGATTATTTAGAACATGTATTTTTAGAGCTTCTTTAAAGGATTTTGGGTGGTCAATTTGGGTTATTTCAGATGGTAGGTTATTCCATAGTTTGGCAATAGAGTGGGAGAACAAACATTGTCCTGCTCTTTTGTTAGGTTTTATTACAGAAAGCAAGAGTTTACAGGAAGATCTTGTAGTTCTTGTAGGGGCATAAGTTTGTAGGATTGAGTTGAGGGGTGGGCATTCATTAAGTTTACTGATTAGTTTGTGGGCCAAGGTCAGCTGGGTGTATTTTAGATGTTGGGTGAGTTCTAGCCATTTCAATTCAGTGATTGCTTGGCAGTGATGGGAACGGTGTGATTTTTCAGAGGTGAATTTGGCTATTTTATTGTAGCAGGATTGTAGTTTATTACTGAGGTTTGTGCAAAGATTGGTAAAAATGGCAGTACTATATAGAAGGGAAGGGATGAGTAGGGTATTAGCTAGCGTTATTTTGGTATATTTATCTATGTAGAGCTAGTGGCAGTATAGTTTGCCTAGTTTGAAGTGAGTTCTCTTTATTGCATTCAGGATGTGTGGTTCATAGGTGAGTTTGTTATCTATTGTTATACCTAGTAGTTTGGCTGCCTTTACTAGTTCTATTTCTGTGCCATCTTTAGCAAGGATTTTGAAGTCAGTGTCAAGTGATTTTGTAGAGAAAAGTAAAAGTTTCGTTTTTTTAGGGTTTAGCATTAGTTTTGCATTAATAAGCCATGATTCGATAGAAGTAAAGGTGTTTTGTGTAACTGTGAGGAGATCTGAAAAATTGTTGGAGGTGGATATCAGAGTTGAATCATCAGCATATTGGATGATATTTTGAATCGGGGGGGGCTTTGTGCAGGTCATTGATGAAAATATTTAACATTAGTGGACCTAAAATGGATCCTTGTGGTACTCCTACATTGCTGGCTTGGTAGTCAGATTGTACATTTAGCCACCTTACTGATTGTTCCCTGTTATGTAAGTAAGTTGTAAACCAATTTAGGGATCTTGGGGAGCAGCCTAGTCTTAATAGTTGATTTACTAGCTTAGTATGTGAAACTGTGTCGAAAGCCATAGATAGGTCCAGTAGGATTATAGAGTTAGGGTGGCCTGCATCTAAGGCTTTGTTGATAGTGTCAGTGAAAGAGAAAAGGGCAGTGATAGTGCTATGCCCTGGACGGAAACCATGTTGGGTGGGGGATAGAAGAGCATTACATGAGAGGTGGTTAAATAGTTGTGAGTGATCACATTTTTCCAAGATTTTTGATAGTGAGGAGAGTATAGAGATAGGGCAGTAGTTATAAAGATTGTGGGAGTTTCCCCCTTTGTGAAGTGGAGTAATGATAGATTTTTTCCATAGTAGAGGAACATAGGATTCAGAGAGAGAGTAATTTATGAGGATTGTAACTGGGTATGCTATTACGGTAGCTGCTAGTTGCAGATATCCTGGGGAAAGGTTATCTGCAGACAATGAGCAAGGTTTGAGTTGTTTTAAGAGTTTCAGGATTTGGGATGTGAGTATAGGTTGGATAGTGAAGGAGTTGGCTGGTTGAGTATTAATGTAGTCTGCAGGGGAGGGGTGTTCTCGTTTGGTTGGGGAAGGTGTGTGTTTGGGCTGTATGGGCAGTCTTTAACTAGTTTTTGAATGGTAGAAATGAAGTGGGTATTAAAATCTTCGGACATTTGTTGTGGTGTTTGGTTTGGTGCTGGAGATGGGTTTTAGATGGTGCCTGGGTTAAGTAGAGAGGAGACAGATTTCCAGAAGTGTTTGGGATTGTTGTATGAGGTAGATAGTTTAGTGGAAAAATAATATTTTTTTATCCTGTATCACTAGCTTTTTTGCTTTGTTATGGAGTTGTTTGTAGTGTAGTTCATTTTGTTTTGTTCTATCTTTTAGTCATGTTTTCCATGCTTTGTTTCTAAGAACGATAGTTTTACTTACTTTGTTTTGTTAACCATGGGGCATTAGTTTTGGTTCTTTTAGTACACATTGGAGCTAGACTATTGAGAGTATCTAGAAAGAGTTTATTGAAATAGTCAACGGCTTCGTCTAGGGGGAGTATTTTTAGTGGGTTCCAATTTAGGGAGTTTAGGATACTTATAAACTTATTTAGATCAAAGTGGGCAAGGTTCCTTGATGTTCTATATGAATGTGTTTTAGTTGTATGAGGGTGAGTCCTGTATGTATGAGCTGGAAGGTGGTTACTTAGTGTATTTGGTAAGGTGCTTGAGTTTGTATTGTTCTGGGGATGGGTTACAAGTATCCAGTCTAGGGCTGATTCACATTCTGTTGATAGACCATGAGTATTAGTATTGATGAGTTGAGCAAAACTATGAAGGTTTATGCTGTTTGTTGGATATGATGACTTGTATGACAGGTTGGAAACTAAGGAGGGAGGACAGGACCAATTGGCTAGACAAAGGGACAGAGCTAGGAAAGATGGGCAGCAGATAAGGGTGATAAAGTATAATGAGGGAAATGTACTCACAAGTGAGGAGAATGTGTTGAGCAGATGGACAGAGTACTTTGAGAGGCTGATGAATGAAGATAATAAGAGAGACAGGGTTGGATGATGTGGGTATGGTGAATCAGGAAGTTCAACTGCTTACCAAGGAGGAAGTAAGGATAGCTATGAAGAGGATGATTACTGCAAAGCCTGTTGGTCCACATGACATACCTGTGGTAGCATGGAGGTGTTTAGGGGAAATGGCAGTGGTGTTTTTTGCCAGCTTGTTTAATGATATCTTGGAAAGTGAGAGGTTGCATGTGGAGTGGAGAGAAAGTGTTTGTGTACCATTTTAAGAATAAGGTTGATGTGCAGAGCTGTAGTAACTACAGAGGAATAACATTAATTAGTCACAGCATGAAGTCATGGAAAAAAGTAGTGGAAGCTAGGTTAAGCAGGGGGGTGATAAGTAGTGGTCAGCAGTATGTTGTCATGCCAGGTAAGGGCACTACAGATGCAATGTTTGCTCTGAGAGTGTTGATGGAGTAGTGCAGAGAAGGTCAGGAGTTGAATTGTGTCCTGGACGTAGAGAAATCATATGACAGGGTGTCTACAGGGGAGTTGTGGTATTGTATGAGGAAGTCATGAGTGGCAGAGATATATGTAAGAGAGGTACAGGATACATACAAGGGTGGTGTGACAGCAATGAGGTCTGCAGCGGGAGTGGCAGATGTGTTTAAGGTGGACTTGTGATGGCATCAGGGATCAGCTGTGAGCCCTTCCTTATTTGCAAAGGTGATGGACATGTTGACTGACAAGATCATATAGGAGTCCCCATTGAGCATGATGTTTGCAGATAAGATTGTGATTTGTATTGAGAGTAGGGTACAGTTTTAGGAGACCCTGTAGAGGTGGAGATATGCTCTAGAGAGGAGAGGAATTTAGATCAGCAGGACAAGGACAGAATATCTGTGTGTGAATGAGAGGGAGGGTAGTAGAATGGTAAGGATGCAGGGAGTAGAGTTGGCAATGGGAGATGGGTATAAATGATTGGGATAAACATTTCAGAGTAATGACAACTGTAGAGGACAGGTGAAGAAGATAGTACAGGCAAGATGGAGAGGGTGGAGAAGAGTGTCAGTACTGATTTGTGACAGACGAGTACCAGTAACAGTGAAAGGGAAGGTCTACAACAGGGTAGTGAGACCAGTTATGTAATATGGGTTGGGGACAGTGTCATTGACAAAAAGGTAGGAGTTGGACGTGGCAGAGTTACAGATGTTAGGATTTGCACTGATTGTGATGAGGGTGGACAGGATTAGCAATGCGTATATGACAAATTCAGCTCATGTTGTACTGTTTTGAGACAAAGCCAGAAGGCAAGATTACATCAGATTGCACATGAGCTGCAGAGGGATGCTGAGTATATTGGGAAAAAGGATGGTAAGGATGAAGCTGCCAGGTAAGAGAAAAAGAGGAAGGCCTCAGATAAGGTTCCATGATGTGGTGAGAGAGGACATGCAGGTGGTTTGTGTGACAGAGCAGGATGCAGAGGACAGGCAGAAATGGCAACAGATGATCCACTGTGGTGACCCCATAGGGAACAGCCAGAATAAAATGAAGGAGATGTTGTAATGTCAGTCTTCACAGATTTGCAATGATTTGCCAGACATAACACGACTCTATGAGTAAATGACTACAAATATAAGGCACACATATGGTCAGTGTGCATAACACTGGACAGTTAATTGCAAGAGCTCAGTATATCACATGCAGTTCAACACACACATGTGCAACAGTACTTTACTATGCAAATACCATGTATAGGTCTCTCACATTTCTGAGACAACCAAGTATATCATAGTTGTATTTACAAGTAAGATGTGGATATGTACAACATCCCAGTAGCTGGCCTAGCATTGTCACAGTCAGTATTGTTCAACACACACTGCAGCAGTAGTCATATGTGAGCCATTCTTACCTGGGGTGACTCAGGGGCCTGACCTATAATCTATGTCACTGCAGACAGGCCCAGATGCTATGGCCATAGGTTATGATTTACACTATATCAGTACAGAAAGTCTTGTTAAGACATATATGTTACAGTTCCTATTTCCCATTCTTACATACCCCCTACTGCTGTCCATGACATGCTTGCTTGTTTAACATACCTGTTTGTTTTATTCAAATGTAGGTGGTTATGTCCTGCTTGGTGTTTATGTTTCTTTTTGCTGTTTTTCTCTCTCTCTCTCTCTCTCAAGGATGTAGGATATACATCTGTTTTACATAGGCAGCAGCTTATCTTTTGTAGGTAATGCTCATGAGCAACTGATGGCCTGTGCACCAAATGGCATCCCCCACTTGATAACTGTAGCAGGACAGTTGTGTTGTTATTCATATAGCCAATGACATGGCAACACACTCCTATCACTGAGTACATCAAGTGAGCACTGGCACTTTTCCTTGCCAGTGAGGGAGTCTTCATGGAGGTGTGTGAACAACAGCATCACAGAGGGTATTTGGAAATACCTCTTACAACCAGAACTGTGGAGACAGGCCAACAGAATGTGGGAGAATGCTCCAGACATAGGGGCAGAATGTCAGTATTGCTGTTATCCATTTGGATTCATGCTACTCTAACAGGGTTTGTGTGGACATGGAGTTCCTTGGTGATCTTAACTCTGAAAGTGTTATGTGTTGACATAACTCTCACCTGTAGGGCTATCCGCAGAATGGCCAGAATTTGGACTCCTATGTTTGGTGTGTTCCGAAGACATTTTTTGTCTTTGGAAATTCAGTAGCATACTGTGAGGATTGCAGTCAGTAACTGCTATCATCCATTTGTGTTTCTGACATCATATCCCTCATAAAAGATATGTTGCAACTAACCCTGTTACAACAGCAACATTTTCAGTTTTATAACAGCAATATTTCAAATATGCCCCTGTTTTTGGGTCTCTGTCCCACAATTATGTCAGGCTTTGTCCAGATGCCATGCAGAAAGAGGTTGATAATTATGGTATATGATTATTTAGTGCCTACATTCTTGACATTATCTCAGTGATGTATCAGACTGCCAGACATGTTATGTGGAAGTGGCCCTATATATGAGGGGAAAGCCTGGACATTCTGTGGGACTCTGTCCAGTTGAGAGGTCTGTGTATTTCTGGAAATTGTTGACAGATGTTCAGGATTGTGTAGCAGTGTATTCTGTCAATGTTATTTGGCCTGTGTAGGGAGGGGCATGGATGTATGTGTTATAGCTCCTTTTCTATCTGCCTGTGCATGCTGCTCCTGTTTCTGGTGGTCTATTGGCTGTATATGTATGTAGGGGCAGACTGAGACATGTCCCATAACACAGTCAGGCATTATAGTACATTGTGACTTGGGTCAGTATATGTGGGGGAAGTGTGTGAGTGACAAACATGTTGAGATGTTTTTGTTCACACAGTCCTTATACTGTACTGTTCCTTTAGCTTACTGGTATGTCACTGTGACTGTGGTTGAATTGGTTGTGGATATGCACTTTCACACTGGTGTCTGTTTTTTCAGTCCTGTGACATCCCTGTAGTGCCTGATATATTTGCCAATGCATGAGTAATCCCCCCTAAAAGTCTGACTGTAGTTTGGACAGTGCCTGGTGACATGCTTAGCAGCCAAGTGTTGTTTCCCTAATGTGATGTTATGTCCAGATATTTGTAGGGCGTAGTGTTGCCTGGCCCCCATACGTGTTGCATATTTCTGACACATCAGTGGGCTTTCAGTACCTTTTTGGCTAGGCTTATATAGGCCCTAGGGCCAATAGCCTAGTACCTACCTATGAACCTATGAACTAGTGGAAAGTAATTTAGTGTTGGACAGTCAATATATGTTAGGACAGAAATGAGGATTTTACTGCAGCAACTATGTCAGCTTATCTACTCCAGTATTTGAAATATGTCCCTATTTACATGGCTTCCCCCCCACTTTGTCAGGCCTGGCCCAGGTTCATTGCACTAAGGGGTTCTGAGCCTACCTTGGGACTGTCTGGCTTGTAGCAGTATGTCCAGGTTTATTGCTCATATTTCTGGTCTGTTCCACAGATGCATTATTTTCATATCCCTGGTAAATCACTGTGAGGATATGAGGATTTCTGACAGTAAATGATGACATAAATTTCAGTTTTAGAACTTGCATCCTTCAGAACATGCATGCTGAAACAAACGCTGTCACTCTGGCAACATTCTACATTTATAGGAGTGATATTTGCAATATGTCCTAGTTTTGCCTCATCCCCCTCCCCATTTGGACAGCCTTGGGGCAGATTTCTTGCAGTAAGGGGTTGGTAGGCATGGTTCTGAGGTATGACTCCAATACGTGTTATGAGTATATATATATATATATATATATATATATATATATATATATATATATATATATATATATATATATATATATATATATATATATATATATATATATATATATGGGTCTTCTTTACATGATCGAAAACTCAAATGTTCGACTTTCATATGGCCAAGACATGATCGATCAATTAAATGTTTGAATATGTAAAAAAAAAAAAAAACAACAAAATAAAAAAAAATAAACATTGCTAGCAGGGGGCAAGCTGCCCCTGCACCCCCCACTATTTAAATATGCCAACTCAGAGATCACACTACATTGCGGAAAAGGGAGATCTTCCCATTCCATGCTCTATGGAGATCTCCATTCAGACCGTTTGAACTTTTAAAAGTTTGATCATATGGTCCCGGACATATGAAAGTCAAGCTTTTGAAAGTTTGCCGATCTGAAGGGGACCCATACATATGCATTCTTGTCTATATATGTATAGTTGCTTTGTAAATATATATATATATAGGTTCATAGGTTCATAGGTTAGTACTAAGCTAACTGCCCTTGCGAGCCATTTTAAGCTTAGCCAATTATCCCTTGTGAGACTCAAACCCTGCACGCCACCCTCCTATATATATATATATATATATATATATATATATATATATATATATATATATATATATTTATATTTTATAAGTATATCACTTTTTATATTATGCATATATTTGTCCATATATATGCATCTCCATACATGTATACATGTGTATATGTATAAATACAAGGCCTGACTGATTCTATGGAATCTTTTCCCTACTGTTGAATGAGCATATGTTGTAAAAAGCATCCACAGTCTCGACTGCTCAAATGGTGTAGTGGTATGTTGTTCTGATCATGATAAAGAGGGCCCTGGGTTCAAGACCTGTCCGGGCTGGTAGTTTTGTTGCTCTTACTCATGCTTACGCACACACTAATTCTTTAAAAGAAAAGAGAAAGGTGTGATAGGAAAGTGGTGGAGAAGAGGAATGCAGAAGGAAGAACAATAAGGAAGTTAGTTACAGATGTGCAGAATAGGTGTAGAGAAGGTCCATAGCTGTCCATTTGTTATACAACAACAGCTGTGCATTTGTACATACCTTGGAGGTGAATTTGGACACTCAAACCCCAGAGAGATGGGTGAGGGCAACAGAAATGTGTTGTTAAACCTGATAAGCATAGCTGAGCATTGCTAACCATTACCCACAGTTCATTCTCATAATATACTACACTAATGACTTCATTTAATAAGTGTATATGATTCCCCTTATATGACATGGCTGTATGTGCTTTCATTACAGTAGCAAGGGGTGTAACTCTATTGTATGGGACACGTGTATACATGGGTGTTTTCAGATTTTATATGGACTCACATATCCATTTTACATCAGCTACACTACCCTGGGTGACAAAAATAACTTACCACATATTTTAATGTGAACATAGCACCTATAACACTGCTTTCCCATGTAGATTTGGATTGCCTGTTGTATTACTCGAAACAAGTACATCTGCATGCAAAGCTGGGACTCTGACAACTACACTATCTTGGTTTGGGGATTTGAGCAGCATATTTTTGTTTATCCTCTATTGGATATTAATATTATATTACTATATTAAATGGAGAGTATTGTGGTTTTTGGTCATGCCATTGAGGACTGCTGTCATGACATTATGGCATACATTTCAGTGTCAGACTTATATCCTTCTGAACATTAATGCTAATGCATAACCTGTTGTCTATCAACTTTCTGTCTGTCCTCTGTGCATTAAGATGTCACCAGTGCTCAGGCTGTGGATAACTACACTGAAGAATGGGTCTGAGAGCCCATGCCTGTGTTCATGTTGGATGCAGCCAGGAATGGTATCAGTTCAATGGAGACATCCATGTGTTGCCTTTGAGAGGGCATTATAGACCTGCTTCCTAATCATGAGGGGAGGGGGGCAGGTGCTGTGCATGCATATGTTTACCTATGGGGGAACAGGGGGGGGATGTTTACACTTCACCTGTCTGCAGCCTGTTGCCTATATCCATGGCATATGTAGTTTATTGACCATTTGGACAGTTTGTCCATCTATTTCCACTTTCTGGTTTAAAGGACCACATCTGCGCTTATTTCCCATCTTTCCTGTAACTAACCTACTGGTAGCACTAGAAAGTTTTAAACTGATACAAGCCTTCTAGCTTAGGAGAGAGACTTTGGAGTGATTAAGTATCAGTTTTCTGTACTTTCTTGCTGTACTTAAATGTTTTCTGCCTAAACACAGATTTTCCAGCATTTATCGTGATTTAAAAGCTTGTTTTTTTCACATATTGTACTTATTTGACTGCCTGCACTTTTAAAAAGTTGTTTTTTGTTTAAATAATTTGTTTAACTGTTGTAGGCTACATTAAAGTGCGATTGCCTTTTCTGATGATTTGTAGTTGTTTAAAGCTGTTTTAAGTGTATTTTTTTTACTGTTTTTGCCTTATCTTTTCAAAAAAAAAAAAAAAACCCAAAAAATCCTTGTTTCCTGCCTTTCTAAGCTAGTATAGTCCAATTTTCAGGGTAGTGCTGAATTCAGGGCTATGATACTAGTTTCTGACTTGCCCATACCTTACTTGGATAAAAGGAAGTTTCTCTGTTCACCTGTGAGAGAGGGGAGCTTTGAGCAACCTATCTGTCCCTGGAGGAGTGGTTCCAGCCCAGAAGTTAATAGTTTATTGGCCATTTTGGGCTAATTTCTATCTCTTTCATTTCCCTACTATAAAAAACCACATTTGCACAGTTTTGCGCACCGGGCAGTGCTGGTTAGCTATGGTTAAATTATTTCCAGTTCCACTAAGTCTCCTCTTCAGTTTTTCCCTTGAAAGTAGTCTCTCAACCTAAGCACTCAAAAAGCATCTTACAGCCCAGCACATGCTCAGACCTAATAGCAAGTACTAATATACCCTGACACTGATTGCCCAGCAGGGCAAGGCTCTTTATTCACCCCTCACCAATCAAGCAACTAAGCAGCTCACCGTACTATTCAGGCATGACCAAAGGACAACTTCAGGTGCACTCTCCAGTCCAGCTGGTAAATCTGGGTATCCTGAGGCAATGCTACCACTGCCTCATGTACACAGACAACCCTCTTCTCCTACCACAAAGCACTAACATATGCGAGAGATGCAATTATACAGTCAAACTGGAAGCTAAGCTGTCTCCAGACAGTCAAGAGGAGAAGGTTAACACTTGCACCACATCTCCAGCCACACAGAAACCTACTAAAACAGCACTGGCAAAAAATACACATAAATACACAAAATCATACTCGGAGGCTCTAAATAAACACCTGCAAAAGCATCAGAGACCGCCAAAGCAGACACCCAAGCAACCTGCACTTCCCGTCACAAACCAGACAACACATAAAACACAAAATCAGTGTGCCACACAATCACTGCCCTTAAGGTGAACTAACATACCTAACACATTAGTAATAGGTGACTCTATAGTCAGGCACACTGATGTCTCACTCACTAGGCTGGACAAGCAGAAGGTTACTTTTAGCTGCCTGTTGGGAGCCAGAATCTGCCACATAACACAAGCACTCAGGTCACTCCAGAATAAGTACAAATATGACTGTCATTGCTCATGTTGCTGTGAATGACCTGAGACGTACCTCCCTGGACTGCATGAAAAAAGACATGGAAGAGCTCTCTGATCATGTAGCCCAGGCTGGTATGACCCTGACCCTGAGTAGCATCCTGCCCTCACCAAGAATGATACCTCAGTATAAAGAAAAAAGTATCAATTTCAACAATTGGCTAAGCTTCTGGTGTCATTCAAAAGGGATCCAGTGTCTGTCAACCTGGGACGACATGCTTGACAAGCCATGTTGCTTCGCAAGAGACAGCTTGCACCTGTCACCTCTAGACTTCTGAATACTGGCCAAGGCTCTTGCTGCCCCCATAGTGCCTTTTTTAGGCAAGGTTCAAAAGTCAAACCCACCTCCATAAACAGCACAATTAACAAAAAACTGAGGGTTATGCTACTCAATGCCAGGAACTTAAATCTCAAAATGCACATGCTTGAAGCACTCCTCAGTATGGAGAATGTCGACATCGACCCTCCATGACTCAGGACCACCACTCTACCTTTCTGGAGACACTGGAAAACATGAAGGTCCTACCAAACACCCTGATATTGGGCGATATCAACTACCCTACACTTCACTGGGAAAACTACTCGAGTACAAATTCCCAGGCCCAGCACTTCCTGGAATTCATCAACTCAAACGCCCTGGATCAGCTGGAAAACTCCCCTACCAGTGGTGAAAACATATTGGACCTGGTCATCACCAACATGGGCAACAGGTGTTCCACACCAGAGGTCAACCCATCACTGGTTAGATCAGACCATAAACTAATCACTCTGGATGTCCACACCCCACCACCAATCTCATCTAAGGAAACCACAGTAAAAAACTTTTCTAGAGCAAACTTCACCTTACTTAAGACAGAGGTGGTAAGTTTCACAGCACCCACGCTAAAGGATAAAGCTGCCCAAGATGCAGAAACTTTTACAAATGCACTCTATGAGCACCAACAAGGATGCATGGATTGTGCCATCCCTAGCAAAACCAAGACTCACTCCTCTAAGAGAAGGAAACCAGTTTGGTGGACCCCTGCAATAAATAGGCTATACAACAGAAGGAGGAAACTAGTTCAGAAAAAAAGCAAATTCCAAGAAGGAAAGACATCCCTGATCAGTATAAGTAAGAAACTGAGGTCCCTCATGAAATCATCCAAGGCTAACTTCGAAAGAAAAATAGCCAAGGATTCAAAAGATAACCACAAAGCCTTCTTTAGCTATGTTAAGAATCTAAGCGGCAACTTGCAGATATGCACTGAACTAGTGCAAAATAGCACAAAATATACTGAACCTACTGATATTGCCAACATCCTGGCAGATAGATTCAGTGCAAACCTCACCCCCTTTTACCTCCAAAAGGGCCCACAACAATACCGGAAAAGTGTAGTGTCCCAAAAATCACAGACACACAGGTGAAAACAGCCCTTTCAAAAGCCAAAAACACAGCATCAATGGGATCAGATGGTGTCCCAGGCTGCGTCGTGCACGAACTACAGAATGAACTAACCCCCCACCTAAACACGCTGTTCAACCTCAGCCTCTCCACAGGCTATGTGTCCATATAAAGGTGCACAGCAACGGTTATTCCTCTCCACAAAGGAGGGGCCACAACTGACCCTGGTAACTATCTCTCCATAAGCCTGACTAGCCTGGTCTGCAAGGCTATGGAGCGCATCATCATGGAACTCATTAACAAAGACATTAGGAACCTCCAAACACTTGACCCGACCCAGTTCGGCTTTGTTAAGGGCAGATCATGCCTACTAAACCTGGTTGACTTCTTTGACAGTCACCAAGGCCATAGATGAGGGAAAGGTGGTTCACACAGCTTACCTTGACCTCGCCAAGGCTTTCGACACCATTCCCCACTCGGGTATTACAGAAAAACTCACCAGCCTGAACATAAACCCCTGTGTCACAGGATGGGTTGTCAACTGGCTTACAGACTGAACTCACATAGTAAAAATAGTGGGCTCCAGGTCCGACTCTAAACCAGTCACAAGTGGTGTCCCACAAGGCTCGGTCCTGGGACCCCTACTGTTTGGCACTTCTCAGAAGTACAGGCAAACACAGGAGGACTACGGCTAACCAAGTTCACCGATGACTGCAAACTGGGAGCCATAACTGACTCTCCGGCTGACACGGACATCCTCCAAAATAGCCTTACTGATATGGACACCTGGTGTCAAAGTCATGGCCTCAAGCTAAATGCCAAAAATGCATAGTCATCCCATTTGGGAAAAGCAAAACACCCATGAATTACCACATAGGTGGCAGCCCCCTTAATACAGAAGAGGTAATAAGAGATCTGGGGACCCAGGTAGATAGTAATCTCTCCTTTGACAATCATATTGCCAAAGTAGTTAGGAAATCCTTCTATGTGGCCCATCTAATTACTAAAGGGTTCGCATTTAGAAATAAAGAGGTTATAGTGCCCCTCTACTCGTCACTCATTAGACCCATCATAGAGTACAATGCCCCATTTGGGATGTACCTCACAAGACACTTCCAACAGCTGGAAAGACCACAAAAGTACCTCACCAAGAGGATTACTGGTCTCAAACATATGTCCTATGCAGCCTAACTGAAGAAACTCTGGCTGTACTCAGTGGCATATCGCTTACTCAGATGTGATCTCTGCCTGACTTACAAAGCCATGTCCAACTCAGAATTGATGGACATGGTCCACCTAAAGAAATCCAAGTCACTGCGAGCCATGCGCTCTAGTGAGCTAAACCTCGCCACAACAATAAATAGAACATGCTGGAGGGATAGATTCCTGTCACAGAGACTCCCCATGCTTTGGAACAAAATTCCAAATTACATCAGGCAGAGCCCCTCACTAACACTCTTCAAAAGAATTCTTAACGAGTGGATGGGTAACAGAAAATACACCCTTGGGATCACTTCATTGGCTCTGCTTGACAGAGGATCAGTTAATTAATCAATGGGGTGGTGAAAGCCGACACACTATGGCTAGGCTTATAAATGCTCTCAGGCAGATAGCCTAGTACCTACCTATGTACCTATGAACCTATGTGTCTGTGGTGTTACTGACCACCATTACAGAGCAGATATGTGTGTTGCCTCTGGAATTGCAGACACACATCTGGAATGCCTAGTGATTGCTTTGGTGAATGTCTCTAGTTTTAACTCAAAGACAGCCTTAGGGTACATCACCTGTGACCTTATTAGCTTGTGCAGAAAAAGGTGACATGGATTTCAGTGAGGCACCTGTTTCTTCTTGGCCCATCCTGCGAGTATTTCCACCTATGATGGTAGTTGTGTTTTGCTGCTGTCCACCACAGGCATTCAGCCTACCTTGAGGGGGGTGATGTTGTCCTGTTGGGTATTGCTGAAGCCATAAAGCTATGTAGGTGCCCATATAGTGTTGTGTTGTGGGCTTGGGCACTGCTGCTAGTTCCAACATATGGGAAGCCCTTCATGTGGGCCTTGCCCAATTTCCTTGCCTGTGCAGGGGACATTATAGAGGTGTGGGGGCTACAGCTTCACAGACAGTATGTGGAAATACCTCTGTTAGAAAAATGTGTATTTGAATACATGAGAAATGCTAGTTTGAAAGCAAAGTAGTATTTAATGCATTTTATTCTATTAATCATATAGTAGTAAAAATAATTCATGTCTAAATGTGAAGTAGTTTTGAAACTGCAGTGTGGCTTGAAGCAAAAGCTGATCCCTGACCCTGACAGAATGCTAGCTTAGCAAGTTTTAATGTTTATGCTTTTCACAAGTGATTATCTGCTGGGTCAGGAAATTAAATGTGTGAAATAATAATCTTCTGCTCTTCCTGTTAGAATGAGATGGCCTTGTATATGTGTTACTTAGATATCAAGCAGCTGTGTGAGAAAGTGTAACAGAACAAAGACATGCATTAAAAGACTGAAGCTGCTATTGTATTCGAACTGATATGAAACCTTGAATAAATAACTTTACAGAAAGACATTATGACTGACCAGCTGGATAGCAAGGCCGTATTGTATCTAAAGGAAACGTTTTTTTAAATGTACTGCATCAGCATTATTAGATGAATAGAATACTGTTAGTAAAAGTGATGTAGATGTCTTGTGACTAACCACGTCAGTAAGGTGGGCATAACTTGAATGCAAACACTATAAAATATTCTGTACTTCCTGCATCATGTCAGAAAAAATTCTGTACCTGTATGGTTTTTTGCCTCCTGGTGTACACTAGTAAACTTTTGAATCTGAACCTCCTGTGTATTGAATTCTGATTTTTTATTTAACAGTTTGGTCCTTTCGAGACGGAATTCCCTTGGTAAGCTGCAGATCAGAGCGTATTGGTGGTTGAATACTGCGCAGGAGAAGTTACCGAAATGGTCCTTCTTGAGTGAAAAGACCTCCGACTGAATTGTCGTGTGTAAAGAGGCTGGCCACTTTCTGATCTGTGGCTGAAGAGCGGAATTTGAACGTTTTTCAAAACCAGGAGGCTCAGGTAGGAACCTCACAGGACAGAACATGTGGAGACAGGCCAAAAACATGGGGACAAAGCTCCAGAATTAAGTACAGACTGTATGTCATTAGTGCTGTTATACACATGGAGGTTGCTAGATTGACAGGGCTAGTTTGGACATGCATTTACTAGATGACTTGACATCTGATATTGCTATGCCTCTGACATACCTCTCAACTGGCATGTTGTCCACAGACTGGCCAGATGTTCACCTGTCATGCTTGGTCTGTTACTCAAACAATATCTATTTTGTGGGGTTGGTAAGACAATGTGAGAACTGTAGTCAGTAACTGTTGACATCCATTGGTGTTCCAGACATCATATCCTTCAGGGATGTTATGTTACAACAACACATGTAACAACAGGTACTATTTCAGTTTGTAACACCATTATGTGTGATATGTCCCTCTTTCCAGCCCCCTGTCCCACAAGTACGTCATGCGTCATCCAGATGTCCTGCACTACAAGGTGCAGAGGTATGGTATATCATTAATTACCAACTGCAGTCCAGTTATCATGCCAATGACCTGCAGACTCCTGGCCATGGTATGCAGTGGTGGCCAGGATTATGGTTCCATACCCTGGTAAATCTGTGGACATCTGCACATATGACAGTTATGTCTGTCTGGCCATTGTGAACAGATTGCCAAGATTATGTAGCAGTGTCGTGTGTAAATGTTTGTTGGGCTGGGTACCATATATCCTTTACCTATCTGACCCTGCATGCTGCTACAGCTGCTGGTGGTCTATCATGTCTGTATGTTTGTACAGGTTGACTGTGAAATGTCCTGTAACACCTCAGGATTCCCAGTACACTGTGAATTGGGCAAGTATATGTTGATGTAATATGTGCCTGACAATCAGGATATGTTTGTTCAGACAGTCGTTCTACTCTAGAGTTCATTTTGGGTACTGGTATGTTGCTGTGACTGTGTTGCAAATGTTTTTGGGTGGAGATTATTGTACCGCTCTCTGCTTTTCACTGCGGTTCCATCCCTGTAGTTCATGCTATATTTGAATATACAGGGATAATTTCCCAGAGGTGATGTGGTGGAGTGTCATGTTGATCTTACTGCACTTCATAGGGTACTGGGCGACATGTTTGGTGGCTGTCAGGGGATTTCTATTCTGTTACATCATTGCGGTCATACCTCTACACTGTTCAGGTGCCTAGACCGTGTCCAGATGCATGGCTCATATGTTTGGTCTGTTCCCCAAACAGTTGTTGTCCTTGGCTAATTGGTAGGATACTATGAGGAATGCAGTCAGTCAATGCTAACATCCATTGGTATTACTGACTTAATATCCCTCAAAACAAGATATGTAACATCAAAGCCAGTTACACTAGCAGCTCTCTACATTGATCACAGCAATTTGCCCAATATACCCCTTTGTTTGGGCCTCTGTCCCCCAGTTATGTCAGGCTTTGTCCAGATGTCATGCACTAAAAGCTTCAGAGGTATGTAGTATCATTATTTATTTATTGCATTCATTCCTGCTATCATCCCAGTGATGTCATAAATGCCCCAGACATGTAACAAGAAAGCGGCCTTAGATATGAGTCATGTGCCTATATATTTTGTGGGAAACTGTACATTTGAGAGGTCTGTGTATGTCTGCCCATTGTTAAAACACTGTCAGGATTGTGTAGCGGTGTAGTGTGTACATGTTATTTAGGCTGTGTTGTGAGGGGGTACATATGAGTGCCATGGGCCTTTTCTATCTGACTGTGCATGCTGCTCCAGTTTCTGGTTCCCTATCACCTGTATATGTTTGTACATGCAGATCATGACATGTACCCTAACACCTCACGATTCCCACTACACTGTGACTTGGGGCAGTATATGTAGGGGTAATGTATGAGTGGCAAATGGGATTTTGTTGCTCACACAGTCATTATACTGCAGTGTTCAGTTTGCTTACTGGTATGCCACTGTGACTGTATTGCAATTTTTTGGGGTATGCACTTTCACACCAGTGTTTGTTTTCCAGTAGTGTTATATCCCTGTAGTGCCTGTTATATTTGCTAATGCATGTGTACAGCCCCAGAGCTGGACTTGGGTAGCATTATGTCAGTCTGATTGTAGTTTGGACATTGCTCGGTAGCTCATTGTAGTTTCCCTATTGTTGTGATATGTTCACATATTTGTAGGATGTCCAGGTGTCTGGACGATATCTTTGGTCTGGTCCCCTTGACTGTTGTGTATTCCTGACACATCAGTGGAATGATGTGGGGATTGAAGTCACTAACTAATGGGAACAATTAAATTGAGTCCTGAAATTGTGATATTTCAGCTGATATGTGTTAGAACATAAGGTGTTACTACATCAACTTTCTCAGCTTATCTACTGACGTATTTTGGATATGCCCCTATTTTCATGCCTTTGCCCCCCACTTTGTCAGGCTTGGCCCAGATTCATTGCACTAAGATGTTCTGAGCACACCTCTCCTCTACCAGGATTTTCACAGAATGTCCAGATGTTTGGCCCATACTTTTGTTCAGTTCCACAATTTATTTGTATTTGTCTGGTAAATCACGGTGATGATCCAAGGATTTATGTCAGTAAATAATGAAATAACATTTCAGTTTCCATCCTCATATCCTTCAGTAATTGTCTGTTGAAATGCACCCTGTTGCTGTAGCAAATGCCTTCATTTTTAACAGCAATATTTGAAATATGTGCCTATATGTGCACCCCCCCCACTTTACAGCCTTTGTACAGGTTTGTTGCACTAACAGGTTGAGAGGGATGGTTCTGAGGTATAACTGCCCTGCATGTTTTACATATATATATATATATATATATATATATATATATATATATATGTTTTTTTTTTCTTCCTTTATATTTTTATATATGTATATCTATATTATGGCTCTACTTTTTCATATATATGTTTCATCATATATATATAAATATATATATATATATATATATATATATATATATATATATATATATATATAAAACACATGACTGGTTCCACAAAGCTTTCTCCCTAATGTTGTATGCCTCTATATCATGATATGTACGAAAAAACAACCGCATTTCCTACAGTTAAGATGGTGTAGTGATACATTCCTCTGACTCTAGTGCCCAGGATCTTGGGTTTGACACTTAGGACAGTTGTTTTTTTTGTTTCATTAATGTTAAATGACCAGAATGCATGATATGATTGTTAAAGCATTGCAGTTTTTCACAGCTCACATGGTGTAGTGGAATCTTGCTGTGATTGTAGAGGACAGCATCTTGCATTCGAAACTTGGCAGCACTGTCTATTTTGTTGCTGGGCAGAACAAGGTCTGATGGATACAGAGTGCTGAAGGCACATTTAAGCATATTATATTTATATATTTTTATTCTAAAATAATATCTATATACACATTATAATTTTATGTTTACCTTCCATGAATCCCCCTATGTGGTTTCATTAACTTATATTCTTGTGTGACTTACTGTATGGGGCACTTGTGTTTATATGGGGGTTTCACATCTTTTCTACACTGACATCTCACTTTTGGAAATCCTACACTACCGTGGTTGACAAAAAAAGGTTGCTACATATTTTAAGTGTACTAAAATAATTTAAACACGACTTTCACATTGGAAAATGGATCACCTGTCTTGATACTCAAGTCATGAACACCTGCATATAAAGCCAAAACTCTAGGCACTACACAACCTCAGCTTGGAAATTTGGCCAGTCAAGTTGCATTTAGCTCCTATGGGAAGTTTAAGCTATGCTAAGCAGATGGCCATAATGTGCATGCCCACTTAGCTACACTTAAATATTCCTTAGGCTACTGGAAAAAAGTTTTTATATTATTATGCTATTAGGTTATATGGGTGTATATTTTGGTGTTCTGACAACTACTTTGAAATACTGGCATTGATTTGGCTTTCAGGCTTCTAGCCTTCAGGGACTCCTGCTAATACATATCCTGTTATCTATCTGCTTTCTAAGTGTGTGAGAGCAATATTTAATATCTGTCCCTCTATGTCCCCCCATCATTTTAGGCTTTGTCCAGATTTTTTACTCTATGAAGTTGAGAGGTCTGATTGCCTATATTTAAGTTTAATACTTCATATCCTTTGGAAAATGTATGTTAACACAACTCCTTCTATTGTAGGCACTTTCTAGTGGTTTATCAAAGCACTATTTAAAATTTGTCCCTATTTGGGGGCCTTTGTCCCCCCATTATGTTTGGCGTTGTTCAATTTCTTGTGCTGAGAGGTTGAGAGGTATGAGTGCTGTACTGCACTTTAGCAATGGTGAGTGTGTGTCACAGAACCTGTAACACACCCCCTGCATTGCTTTGTTATGGCTGTTTTTATTTCAGTGTCTGTGGACACTGAAATTATCATTTTATCATTTCAGTGTCCACAGACACTAAAATACTAGCATAATATTAGAGCAAAGCTCTAATATTATGCCAGTTCAGCTTAGAAAGTGCCGTACGGACACATGCACCCTGCACTCATTTACGGTTCATGTCCGTATAGATTAGACAGCAGTGCGCCTTCATGGATATGCAAGGCGCGCTGCTGTTCTAAATGGACATGAACCACTCCATCAAGAATAGTCTTATTCTTGCATGGAGTTTCATGAATATGGGGGATAATTTGTATGCAAAGACATATTCAAATAAAACCCCAAGAGAAATGGATAGAGAGATTCAGCAGGTATTTGAAAGGTTTATATGGGGAGTGAAAAGGGCGAATAGCAAAGGATAGACTGAGAGCTGATAGAAAGCTAAGATAACATAGTTGAAGTTCAAGAGGCATGTTACATCAATAAATGTAGTTCAGAAATTGGATTAGAATTGAATGGAAGAAAATGGACTTGCTGAGAAGAGAGATATAAAGGTAAATGCACAGGCATGTCCCAATAAATTCTTCATGACGCA
Source organism: Protopterus annectens (assembly GCF_019279795.1). Classification (NCBI taxonomy): domain Eukaryota; kingdom Metazoa; phylum Chordata; order Ceratodontiformes; family Protopteridae; genus Protopterus; species Protopterus annectens. Next base: position 1,352,561,502 of record NC_056731.1, read on the forward strand.
TATAGGGCTGTGAAGAGTTTTCTCAGAATAAAACCTATAAATGGTATATGGATGGAAAAAAGATGAGTTACATTTTGGGAGGCAGACCCAGAGGAAATAGAAGGGAAACAAGGGTGATGGGTGAAGAAAAGCATCAGTGTAGTAAAATTCTTAAAAGGAGAGGAAGATGTAGATCGGGCTTCTTTTCAAGAAATTTAGCAAACATTCTTTGTAGAAGAAAGGCATTGACTATTTCACAGAAAATCTGTTGTGAGATGTCTGGTAGTAGATGCAGGCAGGGCTGAAAAGGGGTGATGTAAGAGCAAAGGTAAAAGTAAATATAAAGGGAAAAGTCAAATGAAGTAGAGAAAATATTAAAAAAGTAGGTAAAGACACGAAAAGGTAGCATAGTGAGGCTATATAAGAGGTTTGAAGAAAGAACAGTCTGGATGGCTATGGAGGTTGACTAAAGCATGGATAATAGAATCTAGGGAGTGGGACAAAGATTGTCTGTGGGACAGAGACTTCAGTATGATGAGATTCTTGAAGATAATATGTCGTTAGACATATTTATGCCAGATTAGTGCAGAGATAGTACAGAACTCTAGTAAGGGCACACAATAAGAGGTGGGCTCAGATATAATGCTGCTGGTGATGTGATATGTCAAAAGCAGACCAATTGCATATGTGATGAACATGTGAGAAAATGAAAAAGCCATTGAAAATTCCTAGGAGAATCTAGCATGATATACAGAAGAGAAAAGAGAGTGGGAGAGATTCCAAATTGTGAAATGTGTGTATTTGGAGATGAGATCACAATTAGGAAATGATCTAAGGAAGAAATTTTGAAATCACAGCTAGTGGTAGTAGATGTTAATAGGAAAATAGTGAGAGTATGGAAAGAATGCCACATAGTGGAAGGCATAAAAGAGAGCCTGAAAGCATGTCTGAAAAATGTGGAACTGTGGAATAGAGAGTGGATAAACAGCTTCTGTAAGAACTGAAATAAGGGATGAGGAGCACAACAAATTAGGACAGAAAGTAAATGAAAACTGAGAAAGGAAAATGGTGGTGAGCATAAACTGATAGAATAACTAAGGAATAAGATACCGATGAGGGAGTCAGAGTAAGATACAACAAACTGAATATCAGTATTTGGGAAGTAATGTGTGAAAAGTAAGAGGAAGTACTGTGACAAAGAAGAGAAGGAGGCAAGGAAAAGGTTTCACAGAAGTTAAAAGGAGGAGCAATGAGCCAGACTGTTTTATTAAATTATCCAAATGCTGTTATTAATTCAATATGTGTAATGCTTTCTATAATGTTTACAAACCCTCCCTACAGAAACTATGATGTAATAATGTGAGAATGTTGAAAGGCATTGAAAAGATGTAACAAATATGGCAAACAATAAAAATTATGAAGACAAAGAGTAATACGGGAGGCTTAATTTACCTAGAACCATAATAGTATGTAATATTTTAATTTTATCAAATGACTTGTATGCATCAGTGGAGACCAGGGTTGCATATTTATGGAACTTCTCAAGACATGTCTCAGCTTATAAGATCAAGACTTTAATGAATTACATTCCAGACAACATAGCCCTCTCAAGGACAAATGCAGATTGAAACTGATCAACAAGATATGACAACTGTGGAAGGAAACACTAGTAATAAATTGAGTCAAAAATGTATTGTATGTATTACATAAGTAAATCAATTACTAACCCTCCTTGTCAAGAGGCTTCCACTTTGATTTAAGTATTAGAATGGTTTTAACAAATAAAAAAAATCTTATCTGGTGCATAACTAATAATGTTCAGCTACTGGTATAGTTGTGATAAAATGGGGAATAATTTTTAAAAAGAGAAATTTCAATTTCATTGAGCAACATATTATGATCAGGAGCCTTATTAATTTTTTAGACAAATATAATATGCATTACCTTTTTACTACTTTCATCTGTTATCTTGAACTGTACAAAAATAAAAGATCATTGAAATTAGCAGCAAAGAACTTATTTTCTTCCTAAAATTATTGATCCTGACTGGAAAAAAATGTTTAGCAACATAGGCAGCAAATTATCAGCAACTTTGTTTTGGCTCTTTTAATATTGAATATCGGTTCTAAGAACTTTCATATAATTCTTTAGGGAGACTGAAAAATACTTCCTATGCTATTCAGCATGTGGATAAAATTTCCATCTATATAACAGTCAAGATCGTGTTTGCAGATCATAAAGCATATTTTTAATGTAACTATTCATTCCTTAAAATGACATATTTATCAAAATTCTACACAGTTAACTTGCCAAATATACATAGCTTATCCAAAAGATGATATAAATGTGATTGCTTAATATTTCTAAAATGAGAAAAAAGATCCAGTGAAATAACTTGTGATCTATGTGCTGCCCAAACTTCCTAAATAAATATATTTATCTTGCCTTTGTATTCTATTGAAACATATCTTACTTTCTTACAAAGCCTAGTACTTGAAGAAACTTGTAAAATAAAAGATGAAAAAAGCATTGAATGATCAGATAACAACTTAGGATTACAAGGGAAACTACTTTATCCTAAAACATCTGAGGTGAACTAAAATAGTTAGTCCTAGAATAAAATATTCTTTCTAGTTTTAGACCTAGATTGTTATAATTAGGATCATAGGTAAACGTATGTCTATATACAGCTAACAAATCAAATTGTTATAAAACTGTTTAAATCATTTGTGTGTTTAAAGGTAGAGCTCCTATAACAGCATTCTTAGCCTGTGAATGGTTATCTTACATTTTATTGAAATAAGGCAATGCTATTGTATATTCATCTTGAAAAAGGAATAATTCAGTTGTAAAAAGAACAATAATCTAGGACCTTAAAAATATTATGAGGCAGTGACATAGCTATAAATCTAGATTTATTGGATGATGACACTACATAAAAAGAATGCATACATGTTTATTAAACACTGCATTTATTTTATCTGCAGTAAGATGAGCCTCTTGCATTAAAATTATGTAATAATTTAAACAATTTATTTTTCTTATGGTAAGGTTTGTATAATACCACTTACATTTAGTGAAATGATCATCATAGACATTTGGACATAATTAATCTACTCTCTACCAAAGTAATAAAAAAAATCAAAAAGCTCAATTTCATTGTAGCAGAGAAACCTACGGCATAGCAAGGCTAATGATGCTCTAGCTAAACAAAATTAAATACTTTGGACTGTAATTCAGCCTTCTTAAGTGATCTAAAGGAAATGCTACCTATATGTAAATTGAATTTTGCTGCAAAAATAAAGTTAGATTTTATACCCCAGTGAAATAAAAATTCCACTATAAAACTGGAAAAACAGAGCAAAGAAAAAAAAAAGAAAACCCTAAAAAATACAGTATGCCAATTGAGACAGCCTCCAATAGGTTTAGTATATATATCTTTAATATAACCAAGATTTCATCAAACATAAAATGTATGTTCCGGTGTTAAAATGTGGCTTGATATTTTATTTTTGAGCATTTTTATCACGTGACTAAACTTTGTGTATGTTTAAGCATATTTGAATTAAATGTTTCTGTTTTAATGAAATATTGGTTATATTAAAGATGAAAATGCTAAACCAACTGGAGGCTGGATGATTTGGCACATTTTTAAATAGCATTTCTATATGAGCAGTAAATAACTTATTTTCTTCTAGGACATCATGAAGGGCTTTGCTAACTGTGACCTTTGTTACCTTAATTGTTTTGTGTAAAATTGTATTCTTTTCTGTTAGTGCCATAAATATAACTAAAACTGATCTAGTTACTCATACGTTTGAGGGGTCAAACACATGTGCAGTATCAATATGAAAAGATGAGTACACCTCCAAAGTTTCCTTATTGCAACAGAAATTTGTTGAGCAGAAACAAGTGATCACTCGGAGTCCCAGTACTCTGGGAACCCTATGAATCTTAATTACGATGTCTGGAATAAAATGCAAAATCTATACTTTTCATGTTTAATTATTTTGAAGTGTTTCCTAGCTTCTTGATCTTGAAATTAAATAGATAGGAATGATGGTGTACACTAGTTAATTCTTGTGAAAAACTAGACATTTTCTGGTCTATAACCTGACATAATTTAGAGCATCCTAACGATGATTTTTTTTAAAGTCATAGATATCTAGAACAACATAATTTATTCATTTTGACAGCCAAAGAATCAGTCCAGTCTAAAGATCATGTTGTCTTAATTGAGGCCGGGGAAGAAATGGATTGAATAGAGAAATATTATTTAGTTCTTATCAGTTATAGAGTTAAAAGAATGTAGCTCCTTAGCTCCTTAGCTCCTTAATTAGAAGTGTTGGAATCCAAAGACAAAGCATCTGTAGAACTTCTTTGCTTCAAAAAAGGATCCAGTTTTGTTTCTACAGATTTTGGATTGATAGCAGCACCATGCAGAATCAACAGTGGACTTTATATCTTATGCAAGATCTCAAGATTTAAGAGCAGTTAAGGAAATGATAGCCAATTCAAAGAGGATAGTTTGCTGTCAGATTTGTTGGCATTGACATTTTTGTTCATTAGTGGTGCAGCGGTTAGCATTGTCGCCTCAGAGCAAGAGGTTCTCCCATTCAATTCTCGGCTGGAGCGCCTTCTGTGCGGAGTCTGCATGTCCTCCCCATGGTCAAGTGATGCATAAAGACATGCAGGAAGGTGCATGTGTGAATGGGTGTGCCTTCTTTGAAGGTTGGGTGTCGGGCTGGCAACTTAGCACCATAAAAATCCACTGCCAATCATTAGCGGACCAGAGTTCTGCTGTGGTGACCCCTAACCAGGAAAAGCTGAAAGACATTACTATAGAATGAAAATTCAAAATTGTGCATCAGCAATTGACTTTTATATTTCTCATTCTCAGTGATTTTACCTTGAACCAAACAGCAAACACCTCTTTGAAGTGTCAGCAGATATAACTGATTAGACTATGTGACATCCTTATAAAACAGAACACCAGAAATCTTATACATATCATATAATATTGTTAGGCCTAAGCGCACCATACTTAAAATGAAACAAATAACCTATTTATAGTCACATAATTCTCAGCTGTAGCTGTCCCTGGTTTTGCAGAATGCCCCTAATTTTACTTCACATTGTTGCCCTATCCCTTATAAAATGTTCTCATTTTTGGTAAATCACTGGGGATTACACTCAGTTAATAATAACAAACAGAGTTTTATAATTTTTAATTTTCAGAAAATGCATATAGTTTTCTAGTAAATTTTAAGTGAAGTTTGGTAATATTTGAAATAGTTCTGGATTTTGGACCTTCTTTCTGCTCTTTTCTAGAGTCAAAATATGGAAAGCTATGCATAGTCATCAGCTAATTGGTATAAAAAGGAAGAAAACAATAACATAAGCACCACACATCTAGTTAATAATATACTATGTTCCTTGAATGTAATCATCATATCCTTAGCATAGTATACTGTTTCCCTTTCCTGATCCTGTTTTCTGACTTCTACAGAAGGTATCAAGAATGGCTTAATGATGACCTACATAAACGCAATGGCAAAGTGAATCTGTCCTCAGATTGGATGGCCACTACATCCTCCTTTACTCCCCTTCTTGAGGTGCTAGATTTATGGGACCCTCCTTAGAATCTCATTTGGTGTCACAGTTTGCTGCCACATGGTCCAAAAGTTATCTATAGGAATCACCCACAATCTTTCAACTGTAAGTAGTACTGACATTGTCAAGGACTCATTTACTCCACAGTAGACAACTATTATGGCCTCCTTCACACATCAGAGAGTGAGATAAATAAAACATGTATTATCTTCCAATACCTTCCCATTCATTTTATCATTTATACAGCCAACTACTGTAATCATTCATATACTGGAATCAATTATAACAAATCAGTTTCATTCTTCAGTAATGTCAGTGCATAGATAAATTAATCTGCTTTTAATTTAGGTTTTAAACAAATTTTATAAGGAGAAAGTGTAAACACTTACAGTATAAGTAATGAATACTGGTAAGATGCTCTGGAATAATGGAGATTACTAAATGCTTTTGTCAGCTGATGCGAGACCATATGGCTTTCTTAATGCATGGCTCTATTATATCGAACGCAAGCATTCAGACTTCAAAACTGCCTGCTCTGAGGTTAGAGACATAGTCAGATGAGATGAAAACTCTTAAATAAGCAGTTTATCTTCAGCTAATCCCAGGTGAAGTTGCTCATTTTATACTCCCATATAAACAAGGGTATGGCATGCTCTCTGGCATTGCTGACTATAAAGTTCCACATTATGTAAGCCAAGGCTTATGGAAAAAAAGAAGCTAGAATATCACCAAAGAGAGGAGGTTACTTCAATAAAAGATAAACTGAAAAATGCTCCCACTACCGTCATAGTTATTTGGAATGATTCCTCATGTTTTATGCAGATCTCCTAACTAGCAGCCTGCAAGAAACAAAACTGCTATATAAATAATGAAGGAAATGTTATGCAGTGTAAAATGGCATATCTTTTAGTATATGTTATACAGCTAAAAGCTGTGTAATATAAGTATAATACATAACATGCAATCAAAAATAATTTGGTCTAAAGCCAGTCAAGTGCAACTGTAGTTGTTACTTAATAAATGCACAAGTCCATTCTCAATAAGTTTTGCCTTGTTTGCTAATTACCTGTCTATTTCTCCCTCTAGCTTACCCTCCTTCTCCTATAGACGTTTCTCACTCATAAATGTTTTTTGCTGTTACAGTCGTATTTGAGTTGTATTATATACATGTTATGCCAAGATTTAGATTCAAGGTACATACTGTAAACTTTTTGTATAAATTGTACTGTCTTATTCTACAAAGATTTATTTCTTTTTTTTAAATATGTAAGAACTATTACACAATTCTGTTATTTTTCTAAATGTTCATGGTCAAATGTCTGGAGCTTTTCTTCCCAGGCCTCCAATGAAAATGATTTTTTTAAACTAATTTGGTCAATCCTGGTTAAAAAAAGAAAAAGAAAGAGAAAATAAAATAAAAATAAATAGCTCAGAAATTCATTTTTGTTACTTTATTTATAGAATTTAGTTGTGATATTCTTGGCTGTGTAATTTTAAATCAAATAGGGCATTCAAGGCCTGCAACAAGAATGATATATTCAGCAGGATATTTGAGGTTAGTCGTAGGATTACAGTATATATTTTAAAATAGGATATTTAATGTACAATAATGAGCACTTAGAACAATAATTTATATGCAGTTAATATATTCTACCATCTGTAGTTTAAAAAAAGAATCAGCAGAATGAAATACGAAGCTTGGCATTAGTAATTTGTTTCTTACAGGAGACTTTGGCACAAGAGATAGGAAGTGCAATTATTGTAGCACCATTGGAGTATCCCATCTTTCCAATAATGTTGACCCATAGCCATTAACTGGCAAGACTTTTCATTAAGAATTAAGAAAAAAATAAAGATTCGAACCAGTATAATGTTAGCTTTGGAGGAAGTATGACCAGAAGTCATAATTATTCATGTATGAGATATGACATAAAATTGTAGGGCAATGAATTCAGCAATTAACACAGAGATTAGGTAATTCTATGTCAAGTGTGTAGCTGCATGTTAAACGAGACTCAGACAAACAGAGAGATATGCATTATAAAGGTCAGAGTAAATAATAAGCAGTCAGTTTTGGTTAGACTTTATTTGCTGTCCTGATAATTTACATATTAAACAGTCACATTTACCAGCTTTTAAGTTAGATAAAGTATTAGCAAGGAATTAAAAATAATCTCTGATGTAACTCATAATTTAAGATAACTAAGAAAGGTTACTGGGAAACTTAGATTCAAGCTCAGATCAGTCGGACTAATACAACAGTAAAAAGAGATGGTAATTGCAGACTAGATTAATGGTAGATTCTAGAGAAAACTAAGGTATGGATTATTGACAATATTGGACTAGGTAATAGACTTGGAATGGCCATCATTAATGTATATTTAAAAAACCCCACAATATAAATGTATTATTATCACGTTGAGGGTTGGGGCCTCTTAAATGATAACATTAAGATATGGTCATTTGTAAAACATATTCAAGAAAAAGATATTTATCATGAAAATGTTAAACCCTTTCTACTTTAGATATGATTTTCTTTAGTAATAAGCTTAATGCATAGTATATAGATACCAGGAGTGCAAAGTAGAACCTGCGATGTCCACCTCAAACAAATATAGTGTTAGCAGGCTGAAAAGACAGTCCAAGATGGCCATTCAGGAGAACTGGTCTGCATTACTTTTTCAGTAGCAACCATTTTAAACTTTAATTTTAAAAATTAACTTTTTTTTAGTTTACCTTATGTTAGCCAGACTTAAGGCAAGCAAAAGTTAGCTTTATGTCTTGGACCAGACTTACATGCCTGATACATTCACTTTGCTGCAATGCTACAATGCTAAGGTATTCAGCAGAAAGAAAAAAAACACACAATTCTCTTGCACTCTCACCTCATTTTCTTAATACGGCTATGAAAAAAGAAAATCTTTCCTAGCTGTGCATCTGTATTTTGAAAGTGTAACATAGCAGACTCAGCTAAAAATCTAGTAACCATGATTTTGTGTGTCAACAAATTAGTTAATTCAAGAAATGTTTAGCTGTTTGAATGCTTTATTAGCATAAAATGAATTAAAATAGACAGCAGATCTTTGAGGGCATCTAGGAAATAAACAAAATCATTCAGGGCACTTTAAAAATCATTTCAGACATGTTAATACCCAAGCCCCCCTCATATCTTAAAATAAACACCAGGCTAACCAATGGTAAAAGTTAGCTGCTACAAAGAATGATAATAAACATGTTGAACATTAAACATTTTATCTAAGCTATGCATGGTCCCAGGGGATCATTTTTAAATTTTGAAATCCCAAAACATCGACCATCTAAATCCTGACGTTCAGAAGTTTGAGGTCTTGGATTGTCAAAATGGAAAATAAAAAACACCTAAAAGAAGAAATCCTCATACATCGCATTTTTGCAGGGGGGAAGCCCCCCTCCACCCCCCATGTGGGGGCCTTCACCTCCCACACCCCCAACTTAAATATCCAACTCCAAGATTGCACTATAGTACAGAGGACGGCAACATTCCTTTCCGCACTATATGGTGATCTCCGGTGATACATTTCAAGATTCCAAAACTTTGAACTTCTGAACACTGACATTTAGAGGTTCGAGGTTTTGGGATTTTGAAATTTAAAAGTGAACCTGGTCCCAGACATCTGAATCAACTGAAAAGCAATTTGAAATGTATGAACTGTAATGTTTTTCCTAGTAACTGCACCAAGATAAACATTTCTTTTCTTTTTGTGCCTTTTAAAATTGTCCTTGGCGCTACATATACAGATTTAAAAAATGTTATTAATGTCATGGTAGTTTAAGTTAAAGTTAATATGATGCCATCCGCTACTTAAAATGCATTGCAAAAATAACGTGTTGATAGTCAGAAGTGATGTCAGTGAAATGGAATTATAAGTATTTCAACCCTGCAGCATTTAAGAGGTCAAGTAGCTAAAGTATTTAACCAGTTTTAGATGTTTATGTTTGTCTGACAGTATCACAACATCTAATGTTACACAATTAGTGGTTATTTGGCAGTTAGAAAATGTTTGCATTTAAATAACAATTACTAGACTTAGCAAGTTTAATGTTTTACAGCCAGTAAAGTTAATGTTTTGGATAGTATTTTTATTGAAATACCACAAAACAGCAAAGTTTTGTTTAAAGTAATGCATAATGTTATATTTCACAAAGTAGCATTGATATGTGAATACACAAATGGCTTGTTTAGTCCATAGGAATACTGTGTGGGCTTCAGAATCCTTTGCTGCATTGCTGTAAGTAAATTTGCATGATAAGCAGCCATGAGCAGGGTGTGTGTAATTTCGGGACACATATACCATTAACAGAAACTGATATCAATAGCACAGATGAATGTGATATACACTAATGGTCATATAAAGATATGGCAATGGCAAATATTAACAAAATAAGCATCTTGGTGTGTGCAAATGAGGCAATTCAAGATGGTGGAATAATTCAGAAATTAACAAGCTCTGCACCGTGAAGCAGTGCAAGTAACAGAATTAACTATTTCTGCTTTTTTGAATTGTGTTATAACCCCTCAAAAGTTTTTTACTTCAGCTTTGAATGTGGCATGCTAACAAAGCAAGTATTAAAACCCTACAGTTAGGTATGTTAAGCTGTAGAAGTTTGTTACCTAGTAAGAGATTAAGCATGTGTTGTAATTCAACCATTTCTTGAGCTCAATCATGGTAGTGTTGCTTGACAGTTTCTTTCACAGAGAGAGGTGAGGAACAAAGCTTACCCTCACATGTATACAGATGTATGGGCAACATGATTATATAACTGAGGGCCCAATACACACACATTTCTGAATCACTCAATTTTGGAATAGTGTACCTTGACTTCACTTCATGCTGCCTTCCCTACAGTGCCATGAGCACATCTGAACACCTCAGAGCAGCAGTGAGCATGTGTGGTTTCGTTTATGGTGTTAGGGGGTTATCTGTAATTCTAGACAAGCCATTCTTACTGAAAATGGTGTTGCTATAATGCATAGTTCACTACCACTGTATAGCAAGAAGCTGGGCTGCCATGTTTCACATCCCAAACTGCTAAGGTCAAAGACTATCATACACTACTTATACTGAGCTTTTCTACTTCTGGTTGCACAAATTAACTTATTCCCATTACTCAACAGCTTGCACATGCTAAAATGGGAGTGGCCACCATTTTTCACCCATTATTCTTAGCACACTGCTACAGAGGCAACTATGGCTTCAGAGAAAGAGTTCAGAGCTTAAAGTTGGTATCCTGAGAAGTCAAAAATCTTCTTCCACCTCCTCCAACAGGGTTACAGGCCAAGGTTCCTTGGTGAAGCATACTAAGGGCCACAGAATAAAGCAGGGACCTGGGTTAGCCTGAGACATGTAATTACACATGCCATAGGCATTCCACATAATGATGAGCAATGCTGTCACCATTACAGCAGTCCTAAACAGAGAAATCCTGACCTCCTGGACCATGGAGAGGCTGAATTGATGAACCAGCCACCAAGAATGTACTGTAAGTAATCTATGGCTTACCACCACAGGCAAACTGCCACATGCAAATGTTTGACTCCCATTTTGTTCTCCACAGTCCCTGAAGAGGTTGCAGAGAATACATGGCTGCACAGGAGGAGGTTTCAGCTCCTCAGAGAGTGACATGATGAGTATACCTGTTACAGGATGTGCAGCTTCACGTGTTAATAATCTTGTCAATTGTGATAGCAGTAGACAGGGTAGGTATGAGTTTTTGCTAGAGTAGTGACATTTTCAAATGTCCAAAGTAGTACTTTATTTTTGGATACATATAATTTGACAGTAGTTTCATGAACTGTAGAGTGACAGTTCCCTTTCATGCTTCCCAGTGCATAACAAGCTAGAGGTCAGTCCCCTCCACAACTGCTCTTCCTGCTGGGCCTTACATGGGCAGCTCTGCCATCACACAAGGATGTTCTACAGGTAGCCAATGTGGCTATCAGGCCTCCAATCTAGCACTGTTATCATCACCTCTTCCAGTTTCTGACAGGTAATATATTGGGACTTACTGGAAGTGTCTCCAGAAGGAGCAACAACATCATCCACCAGGGGACAGACCGATGGTGACCACTAGAGAATCCTTCAGGGCACCAGGGGACAGACCACTGGTGACCACGAGATAATCATTCAGGTTTCCCCTCACAGATTAAGCTCCATCTCTCCACTACTCCATGGTGGCACAAGTCTGGAGGCAGCCAGAAACCCAGCAGGAGATGGTAAGGCATATCAACAGTCCAATGACCACTGCCAAACCACAGGCACAGGTATGGGTAACTCTGCATAAAACAGGCACTTCAGTGGAAAGAAAGCAACAACCATCAAATAAATGTAAAAGAATGGTATTGAGAAAGAGGGAGAGAGAGAGAGAGAGAGAGAGAGAGAGAGAGAGAGAGAGAGAGAGAGAAAACAGGGAAGACCATTAGTAGGTCTGTGTATGACTATCAGACATGAAAGTACTTACAATTGTTGTGCATTATTCAGAGGCAATTTGGAGGATATTGCTGCCCAGACAGACTACAGGGAAGATGTAACTGCAGGAAGTGGATCATAAGAAGAATCAAAATGTAGATCTTACCTAGGCTCCCTGTGTCTATGTGGGAATCACCTACAGGTGATGCAAGTCTGGGCAGAAGGGGCCATGAAAGGTATTGCGATATGCCTGTAATTTGATGTGTTATATCCAATGGACAAGGGATGGTATAGTGGATATAGCCAAATGTACAGACATTACAGGGACCATGACAGTGGAATACAGTAACAAACAATACCACTTGCCTAAGTATGGGCAGTCATCAGCATTTGGGTAACTAGCAGTAATACATATGTCAGCAAGTAGTAAAAGACAGAGGACAGGAAAAATTATCGCATCCTGGGTATGATATATACAAATGTCTCCACCATGTGGCTTGGCTGGAATACCGTATCCAGCATGCCAGTAAATCTGATAATGTGTCCTGTAAGAATAGCAGGGCTATGGCAATAGACACAACAACAGAGGGTATAAACTCCACAGATGTGCAGTAGAGAAATGAACTTGCCATGTTGGAAGAACAAGCCATACCAAGCATATGAGGCCAGACCTGATATTGGGGGAGTGGAAGAATAGCATCTAGAATGGTGCAAGTCCAGAGGTGTCTATCCCTGCAGACAGTGGATGGCATTATTAACCACAATGTGCCATTAAATACACAAATATAGTCCTTTAATACTTATATGATGTTATACTATTATAGTTATGTACTTACACTATTGTCAGGAGAGACATTCCACATGTCTTTGAAAGAGGAGCCTATTATCCTCAATCTGCTCAGGAGATAAAAAAAAAACATGAAAGAAAATGAAAATTTACATGGAGCATATGTCCTGCTATTGGCCTTGACATTATGCAATATAATACAATACAATTCAATAAAATGCACTTGTTACACATACTTACTATACAACTCAGAATCACTTTTGCTAATGTCTTTTTCCCACAGGTGAAGAAGGATATGTTGTTACCTGCTCAGGTCACTGTGATGTTGCCTACATTGCTCGCTTCAGTGGTAGATGCCTGTAGCAGCAGTCACCACCCTGACAAGGCAGTGGTAGGCATCTTCTTTATACAGGGGACCCTCATAGAGGTCCGCAAAATGTACTTCCATCCCTATACATTATCTGCTGAAATATTTTGAATTATTTAGAGAACTTCCTAGTAGCACTGCCACATTCAAAGCTCTCAGAAGTCAAAGCTGTTTCACATGGCACAGTGAAGAGTATTATGATAGCAAATTCACATCCATGAATGCTTTTGCTATCATGTGTTATACACCACTAGACAATGTAACAGTGCAGTAGTACTTGATGCCTCCATGCAGGTGCTCATAAATGCATGGCATGATAATGTGCTTTAGTGTTGGTCATATAATCCAATGTCATTCTATTGTTGCATTTAGCACCTAGGGGGCACAAAACACCCAGAATATATCCACATGCCTGCTGATGACCGTAACTCATACATACACGCACAATACACTTTGTGGCTACACATGTGCTGCACAATCTAGTATGGGATTGTAGCACAGGCTTGGTCTAAAGCCTGCTACTGCAAAAAATGATTCAGAAACATTTACCCATAACAGGATCACTAGCATAACTGCTGTGCCTTTAGCTTCAAAACTGTGTGATAAATATAGCCACAGCCACAGCCACAGCAATCCTCATCTTGCTATGGGATTTGTAAACATTGTACAAAAGAAGTGGAGTGAAGCAGAGAATTAATTTAGTTCATTCACAACCACTTCATCTGAGATACTCACCCAGGGTCTATTACTATCACATGTCGGGGAGCTGTATTGTTAAATCAGATGCTGTTCTTCTGCTGTTTGTACAGTTGTAGGATGGGGTTGGGGGTTAGATTGGTAACAAATGAATGCTGACTGCAGGAGGAGGATACTTAACAGACTGTCAATAGAATATAAGGTTTTCTGTCAGTATAATTTATTATTGACAACAAAAGGTATGTTTAAAGTTAAGTAGACCATATGGGTCCTCTAAGGAGGCTGAGGACTGTGCAAGATTGGTCTGTGGTGTGTGTGTGTGTGTGTGTGTGTGTGTGTGTGTGTGTGTGTGTGTGTGTGTGTGTGTGTGTGTGTGTGTGTGGATAGGTGGGTGTGTTGGGGCAAATCTACAATTGGCTAATGACTCTTATTTATCTACTGATGAAGGTTTAGTTCCTTTAACTGAGTTTTTGAGGTAGCATTAGTTTTGCAATAGAATAACAGTTCAAATGGGATTGGATTTTTCATTGCACAAAAGGCTTGACACAGACCTCCATGGAGATGTCTGTAACAGAGTACAGAGAAAGAATTGTGAGTCTCTTCTGCTAGTTAAGAATTTTGGGGCCTCTGATCTTTTTAGTTGTGAGCCTCTGAGATCTCTCAAGTTGTGTGATATGTGTGACATCCCCCTTCTGGGCCAGTAATCAAGGAACCTGAATCCTCACCACCAACACTGGAGAGGGATGTTCACTTGGAGCAAAAATAGATACACACAGTATTTCCAGATGCAGATTTCTGCACCAAGCACAATTTCCCTTTAGAGCACACAGGAAACACACTCAGTCCAGGGTCTGGGTTTCTCTCTCTGTTTCCTTCCAGGTCTCCAATAAGACTCCCCACTGGCACAGCTATAGAGTTGAGTCCTCAGCCAAGTGTCCAAGCCAGGTCCTCCACCATTCTCTCTGTGAAACCAGTGATCTGTGTCCCTGTTCCAAGCCACTGACACACACACTCTTTGAGATTTCATTCACACACACACACACACACACACACACACACACACACACACACACACACACACACACACACACACATGCACACCCATTTATGCACGCACACACCTGGGAAAAGCTGGCATAAATTTACTAGCTATGCCCCCTTCTGCCCAGACTATAAGGTAGTTACACTGCCACCAGACACTCCAAAGCCAGCTGCTCTAAGGATCTTACAAGGGTATCCAATTATACTGAGTGCAATTAATATTAATACCAATGGTAATGTTTGGCCAATGCAGTAAGGAGTGGTCACAGAGTCACCAAATAGATATAAGTACTCTCAAAGGTTAAAATATTCTTTAAAGGACCATCCAGAATGTAAAGTTTAAATATATTTAACAATAAATAATAAAAGAATGTGAAAATATGGAATATATATTTACAGTAAACACCAGAGTTTCAATTCAAGTAACACAGATGAATAGATTCTCACAGATACAGAAAAATGGTACTTAACTAATCTCACTATATTTTCCTGATTGATCTTAAGAATTACTGTTTCCTGGTCACTTACTAGAGCAAGGCAAGGTAAAGTAGGTGAGGGATCCTTCTGTGTCAGGTTTCAAAAACAGAATGTTCTGAGAGTTCAGTCTCATCTAGTATTAAAACATCATTTTTTCCTAGATTGCAGAATGACACTACATGCATCTAGTCATCTACTCCTTTCCTAGCAACTGACCCAGAATCTCGCACATATCTGTCAATAATACACACAGACACACACACACACACACACACACACACACACACACACACACACACACACACACACACACACAGAACTTTGCTAAGATCTGTTGCACTTCTAGAAGACATAAAACCATTTCAAACTTCCACCCTTCCACAGTAACAATTAGTTCACTGCTAAAGACAATACAGAAGGCTTCCTAGTACTTGTTTTCCCAGACATTTTGTCTCTGGCTGCAATCAGAACTGCAGGTTACAAACTTTATGGCTTAAATTAAGTAATTTAATTTCACACTATTTTTTAAAGTTAGCTAGACTGAGATTAACCTCTTCTCTTCCAGTATCATCTGTTAACATATATACATTTCCTCAGTTACAATAGTACACTCTGATACAGATGCATATTTCCTTTCTGTCCAGCAGGACACACTGTTGATACATATTTAACACAAGCAACTTTACAAATATATTCTTCAACACAAGATTCTGTGCAAATCAGTTTGATATACAAATGACAAATAATTCTTTACAAAATTCCAGCTAGCTGTGCTGGCATATGTTACACATCCACCGCCTGGCTTCTCCTGGCATAGCTCGCAATCCTCACATTGTCAAATATATTTAGATAAATACATGCCTAATGATGCATTATATGCAGTAATGAGTCTGATAACATACAAGAAAAAGGAATTAAGGCTTCTTTGGATCTACTGGAAATACCTTTGAAAATTAGATGGGCAAGATATATAGCGTTCCATACTATTGTGGAGTTATGGTGGTCAAATCATAAGGAATTATTAACAAAACTACCTAGATCTCTTATAACAGTGTCTGATTAGAGGTGTGCATCACCTATATGGTAAGTGAGACTGTTTTGTTTACCAAAGTGAACTATGCTACATTTTTTACATTTGATTTGAGACTATTGCCCTTGCAGCAATTGTTAACCCATGTTGGAATAATTGTGAGTCGGCTGAAGATCAAATAACAACACAATGGCTTACCGTCATCTGCAAACTTGGTTAACCATAAGCCAGGAGTCCTGACCTGATGGTCTGAGAAATATATGCCAAAATAAGATGGCCAAAATCTGACCCCTGGGGTAAACAATTGGTAACTTTTTTGTTTTCAGAAGTGTCACCTGTTACACTAACCAGGTGGTTTCTGTCAGATGACCAGTTATCTATCCATAACACTGTATAACGATTTCTATTTAGATTTACAAGTTTATCAATAATGCCTGCATGGGGAATAGTGTCAAAGGCCTTGGCCAGGTCTAGATATGCTGCATGCACTGCATAGCAACAATCAGTTGATTACGTTACTTTTTCAAATAAATGAATGAGGTTAAAGGACCAGGACTTCCTTTGATGAAGCTAAAATTGACAAGGGTCCTTGGTTAAGATATTTCATTGTCCAGTTTAATAAAGTCTGTGCTAAAGCACTCCATAGCATTACATATAAGGCTAGTGAAGCTAATGGATTTCCTTTGGTGTAGCTAAAATTGATGAGGGCCCTTGGTTAAGACATTTCAATGTCCAGTTTAATGATTTCTGAGCTAATGCACTCCATAGCTATATATATGAGGCTAGTGAAACTAATGGGTCTGTACTTACAAGGATCTATGCTTGGGCCACCCTTGTGTAATGGTATTACAATGGTATTTTTTCAGGCTTTAGGGATGTAACCTGTGGAAAGGCTCAGACTGAACAGTTTAAGCAGTGGTTCAGAAAGGTCATATTTGCCACTGATAATCAGGCAATCTGTTGTATTATCAGTGTCCATGGATGAAGTATGCTTAGCTTCTCAACAAATCAATAAGTCCAACAATCACTAGAACAAGATATCTGGACCTGCTTCAGTAAGTAAACAAATTCTGGTGAAGAGACAGATTTGTCATGCAGCGGCTACCCCTTCTCTGAGACAACCTGCCAGCAATGTGATACATTATTCAATTGGATGGGTAGTCATGCATTCATCCCTGGTATGACTGGTCTACTGCTCCTTGAAATAGGAAATAAGGCCTAAAGGTGGATACTGGCAAGACTAAAATGGCCAGATAGCCTGATTGCTTTGTACATTCTATGTGTTTATCATTTATTCAATATTTACAACCCTTAATGTAAAGTTTTCATATTTGCTGTTGCTTAAATGCAAATATAAAGCTAAATATATTTTGAGACTTTGCACTTACCTGTGTTTCTATTTTCTGTATATATTTTGATAAAACGGGGATTTATTTGCAATTTACTATTCCCTTAAATAAACTCTTGGTTGAGTATGGGAAAGTGGTTACACCCACTTTTAAGCCAGGATGATTCAGCTATGCATAGATCACGCTGAAGAAGTTTGAGAACCAAAACCCATTTATGTAACAGAGTTTTTTGCTGAATTTTAACATTATGATGTTTCAAAATACATTTAAGGTATGTAGAGCTTGATATAATGGTTATTGTGTATACCTTATCAAGCAGAAGGGGTAGAGTTTGATTCTCAGCTGGGGTAATCAGGTAGACCTAAAATGGTCCACAAGGGCAGTTAGACTAATACTAACCTATATGAAACTTTTATTTCACTTTTTTAAAAGTTAGATGGTGCTGGTTACTTTTGTTTTTGATTTAAAGCTGCTTCTGACCACATACATTGACAGGAAGTTAGTAGTGAGATTGTTTTTCTAGTATCCATTCCAAAGATTTTCACAATTAAAAACTGATCAGCCTCACAGATATATTGTCCTAGGTGATGAATAAAATTCTCATGGCAATTACAGACACATGAAAATTCCTTGTCTGTGACTTAATTAAGTAAAGTTTTGCCAGAGGTAGATCTTGAATGCTTAACCTCATGATGGTTTTTGATAGTGTGATCACCATAGTGGACTAAGGTTTATCTGACTGAGAAGTTAACCTTGAACTTGCTAAAGAATTTAACACTATGTCCAACCACAGAAAAATACATACAATCAGGGATATGGAGGTAAATAAAGTCATACTAACTTGTGTCCACAACTGGCTACATGGTCACACACATCAAGAATAAGAGAACTCCTATCCTCACCATTCCTTATTACCTCTGGAGTCCTCCACGCTCTGCCCTGAGACCACTCTTTTTTTGGTGAAATGTTCTTAATTGTAAAAACTGACTCCACTATCTGGCTTACTAGATATGCATTTGACTGCGGACTCAGTGCGGTTGTCCTTAACTTTGCTGATGCCACCTCCCTTCAATCAGCACTTAACATTACACGTGAATGGTGCAGTAAAAGCAACCTTACATTCAATGACAAAAAATGCAGAATGCTAGCAAAACAATAACTTTTTACACCACTGATAGATGACAACTAAATTTTAACAAACCAGTAAAAGACTTGGTCCTTGCAAATACTGACATTTCCTCTGATAGTCACATATTCTCTACCATCCAGAAAGTATAATCAATAATATAACTACCTGTGCTTCTCCTGTAACCTTATCCCCTTCCTGGATATTGCCAAAAAAATATTAATTTCTACTTTAACATGTAGATTTATACTATTTGTGCACAGACTGATAAACAATGATGACCTAGGCCTCTCATGTAAAATAATGAAAAATAATGTTTTTAACAGACTATCTGAGTTACATTTACAAACATGTATACACTCCAGTATATTAACTGGTATTATTTTTTGGGAAAGCATACTAATATGCAGTATATAATAATTTCTATAATCAAGAAATTACACTGTAATTTCATTATGCACATTACATTAATGTCTTTTTGCAATATGTTAAGATTACAGGGGAACCAAGTATTGATAACTTCTGCCAGCACTTCAGTTTGCCATGGGTCTAGACCTTCTACACATAATATGAAAGCTTCGGATAATGTACATGGCTTTAGATTTATATACGGCAAAACAGAAACTCTGTTTGTTAGTGAAATCCTTGTATACACACACACACACACACACACACACACACACATATATATGTATATATATATCTATATATATATATATATATATTATATATATATATATATATATATATATATATATATATATATATATATATCTATATATATATATATATATATATATAATTTATTTATTTATTTATTTTACATTTGTCAACCGGGCTAGTCTAACTGGATACATGTCCATTTTCAGGCCCAGGGAGAAAAGCTCCAGGAAAACATACAAAATTAATAGAGGTTATGACAGAAACAATGTAAAAACAGCAATTGTTACATAAGCACATTATAAAAAACATTTTTTTTTTTTTTAGATGAACATAATTATAATACTCAATGTAAATAATTACATAATCGAAAATCTGTAAAGGATAATATACTAAAGAAGGTACAATATACATGTAAACATTGATTTGTATGCAAAACATAGTATATTGAAACATAGAGAGGGAGGATTGTAAAGGATGTAGGATGAAAATTAGAGTAAAGGAAAAGAGTTAGTCAGGGTTGGTGCAGGAGCATAACCAGTGTTTATTGACAAATAGTTTTAGATTCCTTTTAAAAAGTGAGAGACAGGTCTGAGACGTGAGGTCAGGCAGTAGTTGATTCCATAATTTTCCGACAGCGTTAGAGAACAAGGAGTCACCTGCTGAGTTTTTTGATTCTGTAGTATTAATCAGCATTTTGTTTGAGGAGCGTAGATTCTTGAGATTATTATAACGTGTAATGAGGCTAGAGAGTATTGGAGTGTTGCTGGGTTGATACAGGGTCTTATGGGCTACTGTAAGTTGGTGGAATTGAAGCTGGTTAAGAAATTCTAGCCAGCCTAGTTGTTTTAGATTCAGACAGTGATGAGTTCTAAAAGGAGAGCCTGTAGCAAATCTAGCAATATTGTTATAGGATGTAGCTAGTTTGTTGAGGTTATTTTTAGAGAGGTTGGTGTATATAGGAGAAGCATAGAGTAGGGTTGAGATAAGTGAGTTCTGGCAATAGTGGTCCTTGCTACTGGTGTAAGAAAGGGTTTGATTCTGTAGAGGGATCCTAGTTTTCTGTTAACTAATTTTATTGTGGTATTAATGTGAGTATCAAAGTTGAGGTTGTTGTCAATTGTAATTCCTAAGAGTTTGGTGGTTGGGTCAGGAGAAATAAGAGTACCATTATTGGATGTGAGAGTGAAATGTAAAGGAGTGGACTTTTGGGTTGGTGTGAAGAGTAACAGTTTAGTTTTTCTGGGGTTTAGGAGAAGGCAGCAGTTAGAAAACCATTGTTCTACAGTATTGAAAGCTTTTTGGGTAAGTGACTGAAGTTTGGCTTGGGAAGTGGCTGAACAGATTATAATAGAGTCATCTGCATATTGAATGCAGGTGGGGAGTGGAATGGCTAAATAAAGGTCATTGATATAAATGGAAAAGAGGAGTGGACCTAATATGGAGCCCTGTGGAACACCTAGGGAGATAGGAAGGTGATTAGATAGTTTATTTTGCCAGAGTACAGCTTGTTGTCGGTTTTCAAGGTAAGATGTGAACCAATTCATAGATAAAGGGTCGAGGGAAAGGGATTTCAGTATGTGTAGAAGGAGTTGGTGATTAACCATGTCAAAAGCTTTAGATAAATCAACAAAGACTACAGAGGAAAGAATATTATGGTTGTGGTTTTTGTTGATACAGTTTGTGAAGAATAGCAGGGCAGTGGTAGTACTGTGGAAAGGTCTGAATCCATGTTGACAGTTGGCTATTAGGTTGTGATGGAGAAGGTGGTTAAGAAGTTGATTGTGAATGCACTTTTCCATTATTTTTGCAAGTGGGGATAGTAGAGCTATGGGATGAAAGTTAAAAAAGTCATTGGAGTTCCCACCTTTATGTAGTGTGATGATATGAGAAATTTTCCAGATAGATGGGATAGTGCCTTCATTTATGGTTCTATTTATCAGAATGGAGATGGGGTATGCAATAGCTTTAGCTCCTTTTTGCAGTAATTCTGATGGGAGTTTGTCAGCTGAAGGGGTGGTTGGTTTTAGTTTTTGGAGAAGGGAGCAGATATAGGATGTGGACACTGGTTGTAAATGAAATAACGGGGGTGCGTTGGTAGTGGCAGTAGGCAGATTACTGTATAGAATAAATATCTACCTTAAGAACTAATATCGCATTTCTCATCCATTTCTAATGCAAAATTCGACCAAATATGATTATGTGTTAGTAATACATTAACAAATTATTTAAGATCAAGGTAAACTTCCACTCTGATTGAGAGTCACAACTTCTACAAGTACTTATTTGTAAATAAACCAAAAATTCAATCAAAATTTGTACACACACACACACACACACACACACACACACACACACACACACACAAACACACACAGATCCAATCAAGCTCCTACTGGCACCTTCCCATTTAAACTCTTCCTTAATTGGTAATAGTAGAAATATCTATTCTGTTCAGGAACTTGTTAAAAAGATTTGCCAGATTCAATTACAGCCAGTGCTGTTTCATCTTTGTGCTCCTGACATTTTGGATCATGTGCTTCTGTTGTCATAGCTAAGAAAGGAAAGCCTCTCATTCCAGTTTTCCATGTCTGATGTTGTAAGCAATAAATATTCTATGCTCTGTGATATGCCAGTGACAATATCTTGAATTGTGATATTGCAGATTATGACACTGCATACTGTTGCAAGATGTCTCCTAGAGCTTAAAATGGTAAAATCAAAGGAGAAACTCATGTACTTATCAATTTCAAGCCTGTTTCTTTGCTTCCATAACTTTTAATTCTGTAGCAGAATAAGGACCAGCTTCCTGCCTTATTTTGGTAGTCTGACAGCATGAAATCTTGTGGAAATGCTACAGCTGAGAACTTAGGACATTTACCATAATATTATTACACAATAATTAAATTCTTTATTACATACATGTATGTTAATGCTATTATGTAGTGATGAAATACAGTAATTTCTATGCAATATACCAGAAAAAAATGTTCTTTGCAGTCTGTTTAATGTGGTTACACTACCATTATGAAGAAACAGACATCAAAAATTTAATTCAGAAAAAAGTAAAAAATAATGCTGAGAAAGAGTACTAAATTCATTGTATATTTTCTTCTTTGTGTGTTCTATAAATACAATGCTTTTTACTCCATAGCATCCTTCAGACCAATTAATATTAGACAGCTATAGGTCTGCAATTTATATCTGTGAATTTGTCTGGTCAGTTCAGAAAATACAAAAGAAAACATACAATATTAAGAAATGTTCCTGCATTATAAATACATTATAAGACACGACTGGGTCAATAATTAGTAATGAAAAAAATATGTATAAATTAAATGAATTTAGAAACATTAGCAGGTCTGCTATTTATCTTTGATTTGCTATCTGTTCAGGAACACTGCTGTTCCAAGATAAATACATATCATGTTCAGACTCGCACTGTAAATGAATTTATCACTAACTCAAAACTGTAAGAAAACTTAACAAACATCCACGCAGTTGTGGTGGTGATGGTCACTGCTACTAATAAAACTCCATTATCAATTCAATATGTCAATGCAAAGTTAGTGTCCATAAGAATTAAGAGCAAAAGATTATATGTAATTCTATTAGCATTAACTCATTTTGAGTTTTTAAGGTAGGTCTGATGTCAAATTGTGAAAAGGCTGGCTTCTGATCTTACAGTGTAAAAACTTTTAGAGGGCGGCCACTGTAGTGCAGCAGTTAGCATTGCTGCCTCACAACAAGAGGTTCTCCAGTTCAATCATTGGCTGGGATGCCTTCTGTGCAGAGTCTGCATGTCCTCCCTGTGGTTGTGTGGGTTTCCTCCCAAAGACATGCTAAAGGTAGATTGAACACTCTAAATTGGCCCTAGGTGTGAGTGCATGCATGTGTGTGCCTTCTGTGGCAGGTTTGGTGCCGGGCTGGCAACACAATACCATAAAAACTCCACTGCCAATCATGAGTGGACAGGTGATCTGCTGTGGCAACCCCTAACCAAGAAAAAGCCGGAAGAAGAAGACTAATATATTTTTAGAACTAACTCACTTACTCTTGACAGGCACATATAAATGATGAAAAGTCACACACTAAAATCTAACATGCACACACACACACACACACACACACACACACACACACACACACACACACATATATATATATATATATATATATATATATATATATATATATATATATATATGCACTTACCTTAATCAAACATAATGTCAAAACAAATCAAAACCATTCATATCAACAGATAATCATGCATGTGCTTGGTGCATGAAAAAGAAAAAAATATATATATTTTTTGCAGGGGAGCAAGCTCCACTGTTCTACCCACACCCCTGTTAATTATATATATACAGTACTAACTCCAGGATCGTACAGTTCTCAGGGAAAGGGCATATTCTCTTACCCCAAGGATTGTTTGATCTCACACAACAGTCCACACCTACTGATTGCCTGTTTAGCCGACCAAATTGTGTCGATTAAACAGGTGGCAACCAAAGTACCTTTTGTCAAAAGTAATGGTTTCCAGATATCGTAGTACATACATATCTTTAACCTCAAAACATCTTTAATATCCTGTTCTCTTCTACTGTAAAACTCTTTGGTAAAGAACTCTCTGGTAATTGTTTTTTATGTTTTGTATCAATATATAGGCTGACATATATATTGGCAAATAAACCTTTCTTTAATGAAATACGACATAATTATTTTACTTTTCTTCCATACCTTGCCTTTACTTGCCACAGCACTACATGTTATCACTTGTGTTCATAGCTCACAACCCTCCTCAAATTCTTTGACACCTTAGGTCCTATTATAGCAGATTCCTATAACTCATTTCTCTAGTGGTACTCCCTCCATACTTTCAAACTCATTATTAATGACACAAGCTTTAATATTGCAATATTACAGCTGCAGCTCTTACACCTTTTATGAGTATTTATGAGGATAAATCTGGAAAGAAATTTCCTCACTTTAAGTAGACCATTCTATTTGCTGTCATTCCATTCTACATACCTGCAAGAATGTGACAACTTTTTCTAGAAATTATTGTCAACAGGTTGCTATAACTTTGTGATACTGACTTTAGCAGAGAGCATTACAGTAAGTATGCTTCCTCTGTTTCAGCCCTCAGACACATGGGGGGTGTCTAATACTTCTCAGATTTCTTAATAAATGATTTCTGTAATCTAGAATATTAACTAATTTACTATATTTGCTGAATCTGATTTATGGTTTATAGCTTTAATATAAATATAATGGTCAGATGAATTGCTGACTTAGGGTGAAAGCACTGACCTAACATTTCTAACTTGGAAGTTTTGATTTAAGTAATAAAAGGATACTAAAGAACAGTGAACTAATGAAATGAAGTTTGGGAACAGACAAAGTTGTCACGGGACAGCTTTAGTGTGGGGTGGGTGAGTAGAGAAGTTGGGATGTAGGGAGGTAGGTAAGATGGGTTAAGTGTGTGTGTAGGGACCAGATAGGAAAGGGTTAAGTAAGTGGGAAGCTGAGGGAGGAAGTTAGGTAGGATTAATGGGTGGGTCATAAGGGTTTTTGAGGTCAGATTTAGTGTTGGGAGGCACATTTGGTATGATCTTGTTGTTGAAGCAGGATCACGTCCCAGACGAACTAAGGTGTGAGTAAGGTAGGCCTTGGGTGTTTTACTAGCATACAGGTGACTACAATTGCTCAGAGGGGATATAGCTACTGCCAATTTATTTTTTCTTTCAAAGGTGTTTTGTGTTCAAGGGGATTTGGGAGGGGCTAGATTGTGCAGAGAGGGATGAGGGGTAGGTTTAGGGGCTGGGATGTGGGATATATAAAAAAAAGGTAGGAGAGAGCAGAGAAAGGGGATGTGGGTATGTTGCTGTTAAGGTGCAGGCTAGGTAAAGTTGTTGCTAGAAACAAACATACTTGTGATAGCATGGTACTGGGCCCATCACTCATGTTGCGAGGTGGTGGTTGGCATCCCAAGCAGCAGGGGGGTGGCATGATGGTGGTCAGTAGCTCTGTGATAGCTGTTTCTGTAGATAGGGTTAGGTTTCCCAGTTGTTTTGGGTTGCCTGGGCAAAATAATGTAGTGTGGTTTTTCTTTGTCATTCGTTGGTGGTAGTGGCATTTTCACAGGCTCGTAGGGCTGTTTCTGTGCTGCACATGTGTAGTGGGGGTCCCTCATGGTCTCGTTGCTATAATAAAATAATAAATAAATAAATAACAGGTAGGAGATGTTGGAAGCAGTCTTGTTGTCCTGTTGGAGGTTATCAGGGGCTTCAGGGTCCGGGTTTGTTTGTGTTGGTGTGTTTAAGAGGTCTTCCCTGGTGGTCTGAGTGTTTCTGCTCTCCTGGTCGAGCTAGCTAGGTGTGCTTCATGTTGGTTGGTACTGCGCATGCGCAGTCCGGTGCAAAAGTGCTTTATTTAAACTGGGTATAGAAAAAAAAAACAGAAAGTGGATTCATTACTGGGTAAGACAGGTTGGGTGGTTGCTTGTTCTTTAAATTTACGCACAGCATAAATTTCATGTCTACAGCTATAATTTCAGTGGCTTTCTCACCTCACAGCAAAAGGTCTTTTCAGGTTTGATTCTTGGTTGAAGTGCCTTCTGTGTAGGGTCTTCTTGTTCTCCCTGTGTTCATGTGGGTTTCCTCTGGGTGGGCGGTATGATGGTTTTAGGAATGAAGAATTCATTGGTGGGGGGAGGATAGAAACACTGAGGCTAGGTAAATATATGGAAATCAATGTAGTTAATTATGTTCATGTCAAGCTTCCCTTATAGGTTTTAACTCCTGCCTCTTCTCCACCTTCCTGTTTCCCCTTCCTCTTTAAAAGACCCCCTGTTCCTGGGTGCATGATAGACTAGGGAATGATACATGTAGGGGTGGGTGGGCAGAGAGGAGGGATAGTGGTGCAATTGCCTCTCGCTGCACAGGGAAAAGAAATGCAGTTGTGAGATTTGGTAACACGAGAACTGTAAATGCTAACCATTTGAATGTTTACAATGTTAGCTTGCAAGCTACTTTCAATACTTACTTAGTTTACTCTTTTGATGTTTTTTTTGGGGGGGGTTGTTTTTTTTTTCGTTTTGTTTTTGTGGGTTCCCTGCTCTGACAGTTTTCTTTTCTTTTCTTTGCAGGTAGTGCATTCTGGGTTAGAGAAGCTCATGGCAGAAGCATTGAGGCAGAAGTGGGCCAGTATTGTGGCACAAGCGGAAGACCTGTTTAGAGCGATCCCTAAGGATGTTCCAACAGCCAGTACACAGGGTCCGAATACTCAAAGAAAGCAGCAGATGGAACTGGAACTCAGACATTGAGAGCTAAGATAGACAGACAGACAGACGGCAATGGAAGAGAGGACAATGGAGGTTGAGACACCGGTGGCAGCCCCTTCATCCTCGACAGGTAATAATTCACCATTCTTGGTTGGGGTAGAGGCTGTAGGTGCAGTTACACGGAGTAATTCAGGGTTGAGTGGGGTGTACAAGGCACTGCATTGGTAGGGGTTTGGAAGCTCTAGCCAATTGTGATTTGGGTTTTGATAATACCTTTTCATTGTTAGAGGAGGATTTGGGGCCTGGTCTAGATGAGGTAGGGTCAGAGTTTGGGTCATGGCTAGGGGATTGGTTGGCAATGCAGGCACGATGGCAGGAGGGAACATCAATTCTGTTAACTCCACACATATCACTGGTAGTGAAGGAGAAGATTTGGAATGGGGAATTAATTGATATTTTTGAGTTTATTGATGCGGATGAGGTTCAGCATTTGATGGAAGCGGAGTCGGCTAATGGGAAAGACCTGTTGGTGGCTATAGGTTGCAAGCAGGTGGGTAGGTTTTGACCAAGGACATGGGATAATTGGGTCTTGGGATTTATATACTACATGGTAGTGTGTTTGGAGAGAGAGAATTTGTTGGCCCTTCCTCTCTTGGCATATTTTTTGACTATATTTTTTGGCACAGATGTTACGGCCAGGTAATGCATGGTTTTGGTATGATCAGAAGTTTTGTAAATGAAAGGCGGATGACAAATCCATACGTTGGGAAGTCAGACACCTTGCTATTTGGCTTAATACCATGATGGACACTTTTGGATTGGGTAACAGTGTGGCTCAGCCAGTGAAAGGGGGTGCTGGGGTATGTTGGATTTTTAACCTAGGGAGTTGTTCATGGGTAGGCTGCAGATTTCCCTATGCTTCTTCTAAGTGTATGGGGGTGCATGCAGCTGCACAGTGTGGTAGGGGTGACGGTCAGTTTGGTGGTCAGGCATCTTATTTCATAGTCCCAAGAGTTTGGGGTGGTCCTCACGTGGTGTTGCAAGGAGTACATGGCCAGGCTAATTTTTGTGGCCAAAAGGGGGGTCCTTTCGTGGAGGTAGGGGATGCCCAGGGGACCCATTCAGTTGCTGGCACATTATTTGGTGCTGGCTGTGGAATTAATTGAGGGTTTTTCTAGGGGTTTTTTGATTAAGTCTACTTTGGTGGGTGACGGTAAGGTGGGGAAAAGCTTGAGGTCTGTGAGAGGGAGGGACAATGTTCTGCAAGCTTTGATTGAGAAGGAGTGTCAGACAGGGAGATTGGCCACCTTTTGGTGAATTTAAAATGTCACTGCTAGGTTTGGTTCCCAAGAAAAAGCAGGGTTTCATTTAATTCATCATTTGTTGTACCCTGAAGCAGGTCTGTTAATGATTTCATCTCCGGGGAAGAGGTTAAAGTGACGTATGCATCCTTGGATGATGCGGTCCACATCATTAGGAGTTTTGAGGATCCTTGGCTGGTTAAGGTAGATATTGAGTTGGCCTTTCACTTGTTGCCAGTGTGGGAGGAGGATTCGCCATTATTGGGCATGACAGAGGGTGATAGTTTTTATTTTGACACTGCCATGACTATGGGGTGTGCAGTGGCATGTTCTACTTTTGAGAAGTTTAGCACAGCTCTGGATTGGATATGGCAATGTATGGTAGATGGGCAGCAAGCAGTTCACTATCTAGATGACTTTTTGTTGGTGGGTAAAGGAGGAGAAGGGGCCCAGGTTGAAATGCAGGAGTTTGTGGAGATGTGTGAGGTCTTGGGAGTACCACTGGCTAAGCATAAGTTGGATGGTCCTGCAAAGGTGTTGGATTTTTTGTGTTTGACAGTGGATGCAGGACAAGGTTTGTTTCATTTGCCAGAAGACAATGTGGTTTGGCTGCAGGGGAAAGTCACCAGGGTGAAGTCCAAGAGTAAGTTTCATGTGAGGGATGTGATGGAATTGTTGGGCTTGATGAACTTTGCTTGCAGGGTGGTCCATCTAGGATCTACGTTTTGCTGGCCTGTGGCATTTCTCTTGAAGAGTAAGCACCACAGAGTAAGGATCAGTAAGTTAGCTAGGGAGGATCTAGCTATGTGGACAAAGTTTTTACATCAGTTTAATTAATGGTATCACATTTTGGCAGTCGGATTGGGTAGGTCAAGGGGATCTGCAGTTGTTTACAGATGCAGCTGGGGGTTTGGGCATGGCAGCTTAATTTGTGGGCAATAGTTCTTGGTGCCATGGCCTACTCATTGGTCTGAAGACTGGAAATGGGACTTTGCCTTTTTGGAGCTGATGCTGATTTGGGCGGCTTCTGTGGTATGGCAGAATCATTTGAGGGGAAGGAGGGTGGTGTTTAATTCAGACAATATTGTGGTGGTGAGAGTGTTGCAGGTTAAGATGGCTAAATCCCCTCATTTGTTATTGATTCTTTGTAAACTTGTGTTGCAAAGCTTGTTGATTAACTTTTCATTTACAGGGTTGCATGTGTTCAGGATTAAGAACGAGATAGCTGAGAGTTTGTCTTGTTTTCAGTTTTGCAGATTTCGGCAGGTGACTCTAACAGCAGCATTGCATCCCTCAGTTGTTCCAGATGAGATTTGGCAGATTGGCCAGTAGTAATCAGCAGGTTGGTGCAACAGTCATGGGAGGTATCTACAAGGAGAACTTATGGTAGGGCATTGTGAGACTTTGACAGTTTTGTGAGGCAGTTACTGGATGAAGAGTGTGAGTGGTCAGAGAGTATGTTGTTGCATTATTTAACCAGGTTGAGGAAGCAGGGTTAAGGCAGTTCAAATGGTGAGGGTGGCATTGGCAGATATTGGGGCATTTGCTCAGTTGGCCAGATTAGAGGACTGGACTAGGTCATGGATGGTGAGGCGAGTATTGAAAGGTCGGGGTAGAGTTGAAGGTCCTACTACAGACAGGAGATGGCCTTTGACTAAGGTGATTTTAAGAATGTTGCTAAGGGGTTTAGGTAGAGTATGTGGATGTTCAGATGATTATGTGGTGTGGAATACGGTAAGTGTATGGATGTATTGTGGGGGTTTTCGTGTGTTTGAGTTTTGGGCTCCTTGATGAGGGATGATGTGCTTATATTGCCCAGGGCAGTGCATATTAGGCTGAGGTCTTCGAAGATGGATCAGAAAGGGAGGTGGACGCCGATAGTCTTGGAAGATGTTGAGTTAAGTTGGAGATGTCCTGTGGTGTGGGTAAAGAGATTATGTGTGGCTAAAGGAGGTAGAGTTCAAGGGTTAGTTTTTACATCAGAAGGTGGTAGAGCATTGATGGGTGAGCAATTGAATTTTATTATGAGAAGGGCTCTTAGTAGTATTGGTCTAGATAAGTTTTCTTCCCATTCTTTCAGGATGGGAGGGCATCTGATTTAGCGAAGGGAGAAAGTTCGATTGAAGTTATCAAGAGAGTGGGACGGTGGTCTTCCAATGCCCCTTTGACTTATATTAAGTAGTTTGGTGAGAAGTTTCAGTTTAATTTATTTATTTATTTATTTGTTTGTTTGTTTGTTTTTTTAGGTGAAAGAAGGATCATCATCTTGGGTCATTCTTTCGTATTTTGGGCAGCTAGGCATGTGGCGGTTAGATGCAATGGAATGAATTTGGGTTTGGAATGTTTCAGACTGAAGATCACCTGGCATGGTGTTAGCGGGGTGATGTTGAGCCAGATACTGCAGGTATTTACCATGTTGCAGAGTCAGTGGGGATTGCTGCATGTTTTGTTGATTCATTTAGGGGGGAATGATTTGCATAGAATTCCGAAAAGGCAGTTGGTTTGCCACATTTGTGAGGATGTCTTAGCATTGAGAAGGCTTTATCCGTCAGTGGTCTTGCTTTGGTCCAAGATTATTCCCAGGTTGTTTTGGAGGGAGGCAAAAACTTTTTTTTGCAATGGAGAGGGCTCAGAAGTATGTTAATATTATGTTGACAAAATATTTGAAAGAAATGGGGGGTGTACTGTACAGCATGTGGAGTTTGAGAACAGGGATCCCATGTGGTACAGGAGAGATAGGGTTCATATCAGTGAATTTGATCTTGATTTGTTTAACCTAAATTTGGGGTTAATGGTGAAGGATTTAGTGAAAGAGGGTATTGTGTGAGGGGGAACAGCCCTTTCAGGCTGGTGGGTGGAGAAGAGGGATAGGCTTGCCCCTCTTCTGTTCCCCCTCAGGAAGATAATTTGAATTTGTGGTGGTGAAGTTTTGATGGTGGAAGACTTTGAGTGGATGGATTGGATTGGTGATATGCTAAGGTGAGTGGGGATGCTGCCTTGTTACTACAATGATAAGTGAGCAAGTGGGGGATGCTGCTTATCCAAGGGTGAGCAGACACACTACCCTTATGTTTATTTATGTTATTCTGTTGCAATGAGTTGAATTTGATTGTTTCAATAAATTTTCCATGTTTACTATTTTATTATTCATTACAATAAAGGTGGTCAAAAATCTGTGGGTGTCTGTAAGGTTTTTAAGTGGACTGTGACAAATGAAGTTTGGGAAGAGACGAAGCTGTCACAGGACAGCTTTAGTGTGGAGTGGGTGGGGGGAGAAGTTGGGATGTAGTGAGGGAGGTAAGATGGGATAAGTATGTGGGTAGGGAACAGATAGGAAAGGGTTAAGTAAGTGGGAAGCTGAGGGAGGAAGTGAGGTAGGATTAATGGCTGGGTCTTAAGGGTTTTTAAGGTGGGATTTAGTGTTGGGAGGCACATTTGATGTGATCTTATTGCCCTCCCAGACCGTCCCGTTTTGGTGAGGGTTGGTGGACAGAGAAGAGGGACAGGCTTGCCCCTCTTCTGTTCCCCCTCAGGAGGATAATTGGAATTTGATGTGGTGAAGTTTAGATGGTGGAAGATTTTGAGTGGATGGATTGGATTGGTGATATGCTAAAGTGAGCGGGGATGCTGCCTTGTTATTACAATGATAAGTGAGCAAGTGGGGGAAGCTGCTTATCAAAGGATGAGTGGGTACACTGCCCTTATGTTTATTTATGTTATTCTATTAAAGTTGATTGTTTCAATAAATTTTCCATGTTTACTATTTTATTATTCATTACAATAAAGGTTGTCAAAAGTCTGTGGGTGTCTGTGTGGTTTTTAAGTGGACTGTGACAAGTGTATTTTCCTGCATACTTTGTGTGTGTGTTTGTGTGTGTGTGTGTGTGTGTGTGTTTATGTTTTGCCTCAGTTTTTCCTGAATGAATAGGAAAAGGCAGGATCCTCTGTCAGTTTAAATGTATATGTATATATATATATATATATATATATATATATATATATATATATATATATATATATATATATTATAGATCTATCTACCTATCTATCTATCTATCTATCTATCTATCTATCTATCTATCTATCTATCTATCTATCTATCTGTCTATCTATAGCAATAATGGTCAACTCAGAATGATGACAGATGTACAAGATTACCCAATTTGCACGGCTGGGTAATGCACCCTTTGCCTGATATTGTGCAATCATGGAGTTATTATGGGTGTGAGAGTGCAGGGGTCTTCCACCCCAGCAAAAAAAAAACAAAAAACAAAAAAGAATGTTATTAAAGTTTTGTATGCATCAATGTTATAGTTCGGAGCATGAGTAGTAGCATGTTGGCATTCACATTCTCAACATTCACACTGTCAACATCTGGGCATTTCATCTACAGTTAGTGCACCTACATATATGTATATACATTCATATGCACACACACACACACACACACACACACACACACACACACATACATATATATATATATATATATCTATATATATATATATATATATATATATATATATATATATATATATATATATATATATATATATATTTGCGTATGTGTGTGCATATATCTATATCTATCTATATGTATGTGTGTGTATGTATATATATATATATATATATATATATATATTTATTTATTTATTTTATTTATTTTTTATTTATTTTACATTTGTTGACCGGGATAATCCGACTGGATATATGTCCATTTTCAGCGGAGGCCCGGGGAGAAAAGCTCCACATTGACATTAATTTACATACATATG
Organism: Protopterus annectens; assembly: GCF_019279795.1. Taxonomy (NCBI): domain Eukaryota; kingdom Metazoa; phylum Chordata; order Ceratodontiformes; family Protopteridae; genus Protopterus; species Protopterus annectens. The sequence goes on from NC_056731.1 coordinate 1,352,594,437, forward strand.
AACAGAGAATATACTACATATTTTGATAATTAATACATAGGTACAAGGAGATATATGAACAGAGAATCAATTGCTTCTTACTGAAGACTAATACATAGGTACAAAGAGATTATGCAATTGTAAACATTTAAGGTTTAGACGCAAAAATGTCAGAGTAAATGCTAGATAGAGGAAGAGCCTAGAAGAAAACATGAGGAGAAGTGGGGTTCCGGAGGGAAGTGGGTTTAGTCTGGTTTGGAACATTGACAGAGCCACTGGTTTTTAAAGTAAAGGGATAGATTTTTCTTGAATTTGGATAAAGAGGTGATGGTGGTGATTTGAGGCGGAAGGGAATTCCATATTTTACCAATTATATATATATATATATATATATATATATATATATATATTTTTTTTTTTTTTTTTTTTTAGTTTTTTAGTTGGGAATCCATCATTGAAGGTTGTTATTTTGAAGTTATTTAAACAGTTATGATAAAAAAGATAGTAGATAATTAAGCAATAACACATGAGTGGAAATTAATCCATGGTTGGCATAGCTTGATCATGAGACTGAAGTCTGAGTGATTAAACTAAGCCAAGCATGGGTAAATCCTCATATACCAATACCCACAAGTGGGTTATTGCTATTACACAATGACAATTTTTAATAAAAAATTTGATTGCCTTTCTTAAATAATCTCTTTGTATAATGGTAACGTAGTGTTCGTCCATATTGTTTCCCATTTTTCCACATTTTCTTATGTACTGCACCTGAGTATTGGATAAACCTATATTCCCACCCTTACATAGTACGTCAGTGCTGTTCAACAGAAGCATCCATTTTTTTTTTTACTATGAGGCAAAAATGTGGACATTCTCCAAAAATCTGAACAGTTCACAGTTACAAAAGTCTGATGAGAGAGTGCAGAAATATGAGGAAAAGCAGGTATTCTGTTTCTATTTCTTTAGTCTTGCAGAACATACTTGATTTTTCTTGTATTTGGTCTGCCTTCCATAGCATATATCAATAGAAAAGTGTGACAACTCAATCTTACTTTAGCGGCCAGACTTTTTTTCTATTGGCATATGCACAATTTACAACGGGCATGCTGAGGGGTCTGTCCAATCAATGCGCATGTTTTTGAGCAACAGTGACCTGTCATTGTATAATTTATTATGTTTTCCCTTAAGACCAACCGTTATAGCTTAGAATAATTATGCAGACAGAACTGCCTTAATAGTCAGATATCTGAAAGCAAAATTATTGATTAACATTTAGAATAGTGCTTTAAATATTATTTTTTATCTTTGGACCATCATTTAAAAATTTACTGTGACTATATGAAATGTAAAGATTTCTATTTTGACAAAATAGGTATAGTGAGTTGAATGCTTTCAGTTACATTAGTGGAGATTAACACAGAAGGATCAAAGAACTGTAAAGAAATGTCATATTTCTTTCACTAAAATAATTTCACACTATAATTAAAAATCTGATACTCACAATTAGCATTTATGTCACACACTTTATAATATAAATTCATCAACTGCAATGTGTGTAGATGGTGCTCCCATGTCTCTCCAGTTAACAAACAAGTACAATTAAATAAGATACAAAATACAATTAAAATGAGCAAGTGTTAATTCATTTTACTTCTTTAGTAGTTATTTAGTTTGCCAGTCATTTCAAATATTCATTTATGTATTTTCTGTAAGTGCAGATTTAGAAAAGATTGCTTTTAGTGGCACTGAAAGTCAGACTTCAACAATTATATATAAATGCTTCAATTTTTCTTTTTTTAATTTATTTAACTTATTTTAGCAAAATGAGTTTTGCATGTGTTTGGTGTTATTGAGGTATTTTTCTATTTAATATTGCTGGATGGAGATGAATGAATTTCATGAATTGTAACACTTTCGTAGATTATGATATTGTTGTTTGTCTTGTTACCTTTCTTTGATACCACTTTTACTATAAAAGTGCCGGATGTACTGAGGTTTGAGATTTGCATTGTTATATCTTTGTATTTTTTTACCCTGCCCAGCCAACCAGATACCTGATGTGCAATTATTTATTTATTTAGTGCCATTTGATTACTGCAAATGTATGACTGGGTAGGTGTCCATTACCAGTGGAGAGCCAGGGAAAAAGATTTAAAGTATTACAAAAATATTTTAAGAATAATAATTTTACAAACTTCAAAAATAATACAAAATATCTACAGTTTAATTATACCACAACAGACATAATGTAAAAACACTGGCTATGAATAGGTACAGCATATGTGACAATGACTTAACATTTAGAGAAATTAAAGGTAAGTTAGTATAACTGACACTATGTGCTTACAAAACCAAAAACCTCCAGTGAAAACTGTACCCAGAAGAAGAAGGGAGGAATGTAAAAAGTGCCATAATTTAATGTAATTAAGGTAAAAATATTTAAGCATTTTCATCCATGATACATTTAACATTTTAACATTTAACATTTTACTTTATCAGAACAGTAAGCCGCAGTGGTACAGTGGTAGCATTGTTGCCTCACAGCAAGAGGTTCTCCCGTTCAATTATCAGCTGGAGCACCTTCTATGTGGAGTCTGTATGTCCTCCCCATGGTCGAATAGACTCCAAAAGACATGCGTGAATGGGCGTGCCTTCGCTGAAGGTTGGGCGTTGGGCTGGCAACTCGGCACCATAAAAAAATCTACTGTCAATCATTAGCAGACCAGAGTTCTGCTGTTGCGACCCCTAACCGGGAAAAAGCCGAAAAGACAAACAACTTTATCAGAACAGTTAGCTTGAATTTATCACTTCCTTTCATATCTCATGTGATGTAAGTACAGCATGAACAGTTTCTTAAAGTGAAACAGAGATATAAAATTGCAGTATAAAGCCTAACAATGCACACTTTACCTTCTCTTGGATTTACTATAAACCTAACATTTTCCATTACAAATCACAAATACTATAAAATATCTTATTCAACTTTTGTTAGAAAGAGTAAATTAAGTTCAAAAAAAGCTTAAAAAGACTATTAGAAAATCTCTCAAGTATGAACAGAAGCTTGAAAGGCTTGAATAGCAATCAAACTTAATTTCCTTTTGGAACTTTTTTTTTTTTTCACTTTAAGATTGTTAACATTGAAGGCTTATTAGATTTTTACCTTAAATAAATATATATTTTGTTAAAATACCAAAAAAAAAAAAAAAAAAAAAAACGCATAAAAGTTGTTTATTATATGAATTCTATATATTTTATAAAAATCAAGCCAGTAAGCTCTATGAATAATAAAAATAAATAAAAATAAAAGCATGAAATGCAATTCTTAAAATTGTCATATACAATCAGAGTTTAGCAGATCCCATCTTTAACACTGATTTGATGTACACAAATGCATTAGTCCAGGAGAGGTACAAGCATTTAATCTTAGTTTCCATATTAGCTCTTTATGTTTCAACCTTGTTTCACATGCAGAAGCCCTAGGATTAATGGGAAGTTTTTCAAGTACATCAAACTTAAATTCCTCAAAAGCCAAGCAGTTTAAAGAGTGCTTATACAGTGCATTATTAAGATTTTATGTTAATGTTCTACATATGTTCAAATATATGCTTTCTAAGAGGTTGATCAGTTTGCCTACATAAAAAGCAGCACATGTCATACACTGGCCACATATATTGTAACAACTGACTTTTATTAATCTGATATTAGAGCCAAACATACTCTCTAAAATTACATTATCTTCCTCTAAGATATGTGGGCATAGTTTGCAAAACCCACATCTCACTGTACCTTTTGTTGTTCCTTCCATATACATTGCTTCACTTTTTTTATGTTTTTCAATCAAACCCTGCAGTTATATGCACAAAACTTGGTCTTTCCCCAAAATATTAAAACTGGACGCATTAGATCTCATAATAGTCCTAGTTTTTTCAACTATAATCTTTATGTTTCTAGCAGTATCACTGTACTCCACTACAAAAGCTCTATCAAACCCATTATCAGTAAAAGCAAGAATCTGTTGAAGTATAGCTGTATCTAAGTCAAAACTTAAAAAGGGTAATCCCTCCTGAGGAACATATTTTTAGTTTACTTATTTTTTCATTAGTAAGTCCCTGGTAGATGTCACACAAGCCACCCTTATACATTACCCTTTCAAAAGACTGTTCTTCTGTGAAATAGGGCAGAAGCATGAATAATGCAAATAAGCATTACTAAGCATGGGTTTCCGATCAGTACTGGACACACAACCTGCCTCATTATGCTGTTTTTGTAGTGTTCAAATAATTAAAAGAATTCTAAGTAAAACTATACGTAGACCCATTGCTATCCCTTTACTTTGCTTAAATATGTTAACTTCAAATATATAAAATTATTACCTCAAACCAATGAGGTACAATCCATAATCAAATTAATTTGATCCCTTAATGAGATCAAATTAATTTGATCTCTTTAAGAAAATCACAATATAATACATTTTCATGGAAAATGAAAGTCCTTCCTCTTTTGGTGTACATGAGAACAGATCAACCACACCAGTTGTTAAGAAACTTAAGTTTTCCTCCCAGATCTTGTTTCAGCCTCCTCAGAAAATCCCAGGAGTCGTTTAGCATGTGCGACTTTTTGTTGAAGATAGACTTCAATGTTCAGTCAACACGCACTGCCAAAGTATACATTTTAGATCCTTGGGGATGACTTTATGGGTCTAAAGGGGGACTTTAGGACACTTTTATATACCTTTGGGATCCCAATGATTGTAGATATCAATGGATTTGAGTTATTTTAAAAAAAGAAGGTAGCCAGGGAAATCCCCTTATCTAGTAGAAATTCTTCTATGTATACAGCAAACTTTATATAAGCTAAGTGAACTTGATTCCTTGACTTATGTATGTAAGTTGTACTACCATATAAAATATCAAACATAGCAGTAGAATAATCAAAAGTATTGAAAATAACCATACCACCCCCTTTGTTTGGTTCATAATCTGTACAGTAGTGTCACTCATAATGATATTCAAAATTTCCTTCTCTATATCATTTAAATTGTACTTCCAACATCTTTTCTTAGTTTCACTAAATTGTACATAACCTCTTCACATATCTTCTCAAAGTCTTGAAAAATAGGGTGAAGGAAGGATTAAATGTACTTCTTTTCTTATAAAATGCAGCACTCAAGTTGCATTTTGAACAATATTAGCCTCTTTAAAAATAAATGGCTAAATTCAAGGTTCTGGAAAATAATTTTAATTCGACCAGAGAATCCATTATACTATATAATTTCACAGGGACAAACTTAAACCCTTTTTCAAAAAGTGGAAAGTAGTCTAATATGATGTCCATATGACTGTAATTAAAGACTTAAAAAAACTGTATGTAAAACCAATCCATCATATTGATACTTAATCAAGTCTTCTTCCCTTTTATCTCACTCTTCTTCAAAATATTTCAGTTTTGGTGAAAGATGGGTAAGTAGATCCCTCTGTTGTATATACTTCCTTCATGTCAGTGCTGTGTCCTTCATTTGGTCAATATTACTGGCTAGTTGTTCTGACCTCCGGAGTTGGTGGAAAATCTACCAGATCATTTAGTTCATATTTTTCCTCTCATCTCCCACTACCTAATCAAAAACTATAGAATTATCCCTATCATTGTTTCCCATTTATCTTATGTACATATTCTGTCTTTGAACCCCCTTCCTTTGTCCTAAATTGTCCAGATTTTGTATAATTCATATTTTTTATAAAATTCATATAATTTATATAATATGCAATTTTTATTTTATTTATTGTGTGTGCATATATATATTAATATATATATATATATATATATATATATATATATATATATATATATAGGGTCTATATCAGAACATTGAAGTTTTAAAACTTTGAATGTTCTAATATCAACCTGTTTTAATTGAATGCTAAAACTAGCAAAGCTGCAGAACACCTAATTCTTTCCTAGGGAAAGAATTTGGTTGACTGGTTCTGTGGCGTCACTATTTTCAGTCCTGTGGTGGAGATGTACGGGTTGGGTTCAGGTAAGGGTGCGATTGTGTGGTTGTTAGGATTAGGGCACGGGTTAGGTGAATTAGGGTTAGTGCGCGGGTTAGGTGAATTAGGTTTAGGGGCGGGTTAAGTGAGTTAGGGTTAGGGCGCGGGTTAGGTGAGTGTGTGATAGTGACGGAGCTTAGGGTTAGGGTTTGGGTTAAGGTAAGTGGATAGATAGTAGTGTATGTATAGTTTAGTGTAGGGTTAGTTGTAGGATTATAAGTGTATGTGTGTGTATTGATGTTTTTTAGGTGTGCTTGTGTTGTGTGTATGTGTTTCGGAATAGTGAATTTTTTCCCAAGGAAAAAATTCGCTGTTCTGAATGTTCGATATTATGTGGTTTAGATATTTTAGGTTCAATTAAATAGTGTTCGCTATTTTCATCTTTCGATAACGTGATATAAATTATATATATATATATATATATATATATATATATATATATATATATATATATATATATATTAGAACCTAATAAGCATTCACTATTACAGACCTTGAGGAACAAATAACAGATCCAAAAGGAAATTAAATTTGACTGTTATTCAAGCTTTTTTTTATACATAACTGAGATTTTCAAATATTGTTTTAAGCCTTTTTAAACTGAATTTACTGTTTTTAACAAAAGTTGAATAAAATATTTTATGTTATTTGTTATAATGTAATGAAAAATATTAGGTTTATAGTAACTCCATGAGAATGTAATGTGTATACTGGTAGGTTTTATATAGCAGTTTTGTATCACTGTTTTGTTTGAAGAAACACTGTTTAGGATGCACTTACATCACACTTGGTATAAAAGAAAGTGACAGATTCAAGCAGTTTGTTCAGATGAAGTTCCTTTAAACATATCAGGGATGGAAGTGCTTAAATATTTTTACTTTATTTCCAATAAATTAATGGTAGTTTTTACTTAAATAACCATTCTTTGTTTCTTCTTCTGGATGCAGTTTTCACTGGAGCTTGTAAGTTAGTATAATACAAACAGGAACTGCAATATGAAGTGAAAGAAAAACAGGATTATGACTTATTTAGAAAGTGAGATGGGGAGATACATTTATTCAAGTAAGGAACTGAGTTAAAAGGGAGAGTAAGAAGGTGTGCAGTATGAATAGGTACCTCTTCATATTTAGGGTTATAATTTATCCTGGGCTTGAGCAAGTTCAGAACCTGAATGATTCTAAAGGAGTGGGGGAACAGAATTGACCGGATTGATACAAGTAAAGAGTTTCAGGCCTTAGCAACCTGGTATGAATACAGACCATGCCTAACCAATTTGATAGGTTTACAGATAGAGAGGGGTTTGCAGTCATTGGATCATAATGACCAATTAGGAGCATAGTTGTGCAGAATTGACCTGATTGATACAGGTAAAGAATTTCAGGCCTTAGCAACATGGTATGAATACAGACCATGCCTAACAAATTTGATAGGTTTACAGATAGAGAGGGGTTTGTAGTCATTGGATCATAATGACCAATTAGGAGCATAGTTGTGTAGAATGGTATTTAGTGTCAGACAAGCAGATTGATTTTGGGTCATTTTATAGGTGGTAAGAAGCTGTGTATATATTAATTGATTGGGTAGTTCTAATCAATTTATAGTTTTTAGTGCTTTACAGTAGTTGCTTCTGAAAGAAGTATTGCTGCAAATTTAGCCACTTCATTATAGCAATGTTCAAGTTTTGATTTTTGGGATGCCTGATGGTTAGTAAGGATAGGAGTACCATAAAGTATTAAGGGGAGGAGATAAGTAGTGGCAACTGTATTTCTGGTCATGCTGGTGAGAAACTTCTTGACTCTGTAAAGCTTCTCTAGTTTTTGATGAGGTTTCTTATGCAATTTTGTATATGCAGATCAAATTTAAGATTGCCATTGACTATCATCTCTAATTCATATAAGATTTAAGACGATCATCCACTCCCTAGTTTTTGGTGAGTTTTTAATACAATTTTCTATATGCAGATCAAATATAAGATTGCCATCGACTATCAGCTCTAATACATTGTCACGAGAAGTGTCTTCAATGGTTGTTAGATATTCTAAGTTGCCACAGGTGCATATAAGTCTGGAGTCATCCAGGTATTGTATTAGGAAGGCCATATATGAAGAGTGTTGGTGAGAATGTTAAAGATGAGGGGACTAAGGACTGAGCCTTGTGGTGCACCAGTGGTGACTAGAAGGTATCGAGAGAGGGTGGAATGTCATTTTACTGAATCATACCTATTGGACAGGTAACTTTTGAGCTATAGATATGTGGGCTGAGATAGACCTAGAGAGGACATCTGAAGTGGAAGTTTGCTGTGACAAACTGATAAAGACTTTTGACAAGTGTGAAAATAAGGAGGACACTAGTTTGCTGTTATGTCTAGCTTTACTGACAATATCTATAAAGGTTAGAAGTGCAGTGTTAGTACTATGGGAGGGAAAGAAACCATGTTGTGTGGGAGATAGGAGTTCTCCCTGCAGGAAATAGTTAATAAATTGTTTTTGAATACATTTTTTCAAGTATTTTGGATATGGAGGATAAGATGACTATAGGTCTAAAGTTAGTAATTTCTGTTGAATGTCCTTCTTTGAGTAGAGGGATAATACGTGATTTTTTCCAGAGAGTGAGAACTTGACATTCCTGAATCGAGCTATTTATAAGGATTGAGGCAGGATAGGGAATGCTATTGGCTGCAGTTTTAAATTACTCATTTAGGAGGTCATCAGCTGACAATTATACATCACATTGTCAATGCACTAGCTCTACTGCAGCGATTACATTCTACCATTACTGTGAATAGGACTTGGGCAATTGCTGTACTGTCTTAGGATGTAGGCCTCCACCACCTGAACCATAAGCCAAGTGAAGGACTCTTTCTTATACCCCATGTTCCCAGATGTGGACTGGCACTGAACAGTAAAGGACTTTCAGTACACATGATTCTGTGTACGCTGTTCACCTCAGGTGACTTCAGATGCTGATGATTAGTGTATAACTTTGTGCACTGCAAAGAACCTCCCTTAAATTCTGCTAGGTGGCTGTGATGCATGATAATATTCCAACAACATTCCCCTCAAAAGGAAAATCTAGTCATTCACTGCATCATTGTACACCTCTCTGTCATCACATCAGTGCTGCAGTTTACAATTAATCCCTACATGCAAATAACATAACCAGGGGCAAATTCACTACGTCAGAGGGATAGTTTTTTAAATTTGATAGAGGCATACATTTTAAACAAATTAACATTTGAGAAAACTGAAATGCATACTCTAGAAAAAAGAATACGTATAGGAAAAAAAAAACACAAAATCCACCAAGAAAAGCACTGGAGAAGCTAGGAAAGTTCTTTGTTAGCATAGTTAAAATTTAATGTTTGCTATTCGAATATGCTATGGTGGATTTTGTGTTTTTTTGTACTGTGGACACCTGGGCCTGCTTGTGTGTTGCTTTTTTTCTTTTATTGGAATATGTATAGGAAATGAATGCATGCATGAATTTAAACAAGTTCTGCTGGTTTCTTCCCATCTACCAAAACATGGTGTTTGACGGCCTTCTCTAAAACGGCCCACATATATTGTTTATTATCCTTTTCCTTGTATTTCAGGTCATTACAGAAAAGTATCCCCAACTCCTTCACTTGCCATTTAACAAACAAATAAATAAGTAAAGCAACATTCCAGACTGGGAGCAAAACTGCATGTGTAGTTTTTATCTATTGTACAGACATGGTATCATAAAATAGCAGTAGTTTTTCCTCTGCCACTATTATCCACACTACACATGCCTATGAATGTTTGCTTAGAGTACTTTCTGTTTCTAAAATCTAAAAGCAGCTGTCCCTCCCAAAAGAAAGTTAGATCTAGCCTTAACAATACAGAAAATCAAAAGTGACACTGCAATGCATGCCTAAAGTATGGTACACTTCTACTAAGAGACACAATTTACCAGGGGACTGGGAAGTTTCATGGGTAATAAACTGAAAAAAATAAACCTGTTTAGAAAGTGCCTGCAGCTTCTGACTCAATTACAGTGAAATGTCATAAAATCTTTCGACAGATTTTGTGTTAAAGTAGGGATTTGTTTTTTAGTTCACCAATCATTTCAATTATTCATTTATTTATTTTCTGTAAGTACAGATTTAAAAAGTTTGCTTTCTGTGGCACTACAAGTCTGACTTCAACAATTATATATAAATGTTTCAAACGGAATGCTTTCATAAATCAGACAGTTTAGCACATATTTATCTAATACTGAAATATTGCTCCCCAAATTAAATTCGTACATACATTATTTAAATAGTCAAGGAATTGTATTCCCTATATAAGAAATCATTGCTAAAAAGTTAATGAATCATTTGCATAATAATTTGAGAATTTTTTAATTTGTGTTGACAGCCACAAGTACAACCACTTATGTATACATGCTTACAAGCTAAATAAAAAAAGTGGAGCTGATAATTTTCATATGTATTATATAACTTGTAATAGAAAAGCACATACATCTTAAAATTCTTAGGTTATGTATTTAGTAAGGTATATAAAATTTAAACCAGCCAACTGTTAAGTAAGACTATGTATTTATTTATTTACTTACTTATTGCCCATTAACCAGGTGAATGAAATGGTATAGTATCCTTTCCAGCCTTGTTCTGAGACATGAGTCTAAGATATAATTACATTAATTGTAATTTCCAGCCAAACATTAAATAGCAAATACATATAGATCATATTCACCACTTTGAGGGATGAGGTAAATCAAGAACAGGTATAATTAAATGTAGTTGACACTGTCAATATATATTAGTGATCACTACCACAACAATGAAGCATGCCAATAAACAGTGATACAACTTTCAGGCATGGCTTCAGGCATCAAGAAAACCTTTGCTATGTAGTTAAATGTATAGCATGTTCCATTGCCTTAAGCTCTTAATGCATGAAAATCATGCTGTAGTTTGCAGTCACCTAAGTTATGAAGAATTCATATTAAAACTTCTCAACCTGCACAACTTTGCAAGGGGACATAGTTGACGGCAATTCAATTTCAAGAAATCCAAGGCATCACTGACTTTGTTGTTTATACATTTAATAATTTATCATTTTTACAGTATCTGACTCAAAGTATAATTTAACACATTATTATTTAACTTTACTTATATAATGCCTTTTGAAAAAAACAGGTACCTTTAATCATGCATTTTTATATCACTAGAATAGATAATCCTTAATTCAAGTACAAAGAATCTGTATTATAAAAAATTAAGTTCATAGTCAACTAGTTAAATATAATAGGCACATCTATACACATGGCATCAATTACTTATCTAAAGAAGAACTCTTCTTGAATTTTTCCAATAAATTCTAACACAACAATGATTCAATAAGCCCTACACTTCTCATTAAAATTGCACCATGCGCATAGTAGCACACTGATCTGTATTCAGTATGCAGCTCTACACAATGTGTAGAGCTGCACAAACAAGTAAACATCATAGCATGCTAATTACTGCATAAGCAGCTAAACTGTGTGCTAATCAACCAATCCAAGATGGAAGAGCTATTCAAATAAGCTATAAAGCAATTCTATACACTTAGTGTAGCCTTTTGCCTTTTAGTCCAAAATCTATTGGAATAACTGTAGGGAAAGAATGTTAGAGGCTGCTGCTGCTCTTCTGCATGTCTATGTGCAACATGCTCGAGTCTATGCTGCTGCTGCTCTTGATGATAGACTTTGGGCAAGGAGGATAACATTTAGACCCTGTTTAACTTTTCATGGATGGTCTGCATGAAGTGGAAATAGTAGAGCAATACAGGGTGAATAGAGACACACTGCAGGAACTCTGCAACCTCTGTTACCCTCACCTGACAGCAAGGGCAAACCAAGGGGAGCTAATACCTGTGAAGACCAAGACATGTGTAGCACTTACAATATAAGCTACAGGAACATTTCAGAGACCCACAAATGCCATGCTGGGGGTTTCAAAGGCATCAGCATCCAGGATCCTATAAAAAATTCCTGAATGCTATGACGCAGCATGCTAGTAACTACATATACTTCCCCAGTATCACTAAGGACAGAGCTAGCAGCAAGAAGGATTTTAACCCCATAGCACACTTCCCTGAAGTCTTGGGTGCCATAGACTGCACCCACACTGAGATCAAAGCACCAGCCAGGGAACAGGGAAAGGGCTAGATCAACAGAATGGGCTTCCACTCTATTAACTGCCAGGTCATGTGTAATGTTAAGAGAGCCATCCTGAATCTGTGTGCTGGCAACCCTGGCAGTTAACACAACACCCATAACTGGCACAACTCACAACTCTACCAGAGGTTTTCCAAGTGTGATATCCCTCCAGGATATTTACTGGGAGTCGCAAGGTATGCATTTGAAACATAACTGATTATGCCCATCAGAAATGTACATACACACACACACGAATGTTATAATGAGGAACATGCTCAAACAAGAAATATCATAGAGCATGTTTTTGGGCTGTTGAAGTCATGGTTTCAGTGACTAGATACATCAGGGGATGCAGTCCAGTATGATCCCAGTACTTATGCCTAAATTATCACAGCCTGTGCTATCCTACACAATATCTCCCTGTGAAAACAGCTGCAACAAAAACACCAAGTGCTAGGAGCAACCATTCCATCACTACTATCCAGGCCACCACAGTCACACATAGGTGAAGAGTCAAAGGAGGAACCAGTAGCTGCTGTAGGTGTGGGTAGACCATAGTTGTGCACAGTATTCCCTCTCCCTGGCAAAGAGTCAATGGATAGCACACATGCTGAACAACTAAGGGGTACAACTTTCATCCTTTGCACATACGTACAGTAATATTAATGCCAGGCAATACTCCCGACCTTTACTTATCCATGTGATGGATGTGTACTGCTAGCATCTGACAGAGTCATCCCCAAATGACAACATTTGCAACTGTAGGACTATCAGGGTAAGTACTGAACTTGTAAAAGAAAAAAAATGAATAAAAACATGAATGAATGGCATATATCTGCATACTGTTACTTGAAAGCATACCAAAGTAAAATGTGTGTGAGTTGTCCAGCAATGATATCAATAAGTGGTCCAATTGACTTCTGTAATATATATTTATGCAGTTTATCAACTAACATAACTCATGCATCCAAAATACCAGACTGGAAAAATCAGTACAAACTCTACTTATCCCTACATTCTCACAAGTGGAGCAGTAAGTATGACTGCTGCATTAACAATTTCAAGGCAGGAATCACAACACTAAAATGCTGCAATAAATCAGAAACATTTCCAAATAACATCACCAATACATATCCTAAGCACTCATTTTGCTACCCACTGTATGCATCAGACATATACATAGGTAACCCTGAATCAAAAAGATCAAGACAAGAAATGCCACTAAGACAGAATGACCTGCAGCCCTCATTAACGGCTCATATAGCTGGTTTGTGTGGGTGTTTGTATGAGTGCTATATCTGATATGTGTGTGAATGTCTGCATGAACACAGCAAAGTTATATGCTAGCACTATTTCCTGGCATGCCAGACAGGAGTGAGCAATGCATGGTAGAGGTATCACTTTATTGCTGTTTACCCCGACCTCAAGAACTGGCTCTACCATGTCCATGATCAGATGTAGTAGGGCTACCTGAATGTGAGTGATGTCTGATGGATGAGCTCTTGTCATGACTATGTTCAGGTCCATGACATCGTGGCCTGTCATGTCTTCGTGTGGACACCTCATTCATTAATGGAGCAGTGGAAGTAGTGCCATTATGGGAGCAGATTTAGGCACAGCCACAGTGGCTAACACCAGATGATGTCATGGCCCTCTGACCACATGGATGCTGTCCCCCTACCAGCAGATATTCCATCACAGACACTGCCTGTTTTTTTGTAGCATTCATCCAATCCATTCAATCAGCCACAAAGTGGAGGCAGTCATGCACATCAGCTTGTGCCACTTTTAGAACCCTAAGCATGTACTCAGAGGTCCTAGTGAAACATGCCTGTGCCTCCAAGATAACCCTAAACATACATCAAGTGGCACACAATGACACACCAACATCAGGTGCACGGTGGATAACAGGTCTCCTCTGAGCACCCATACCAACCTTTCTGCACGGCACCTCACCCACACTTGGGCTATGACCAGATACAACCAGCACTGAAACTGCAGTAACTACACTGCCCTTATCAACTGTCACCCTCGACCTGACCAATATCTGAAGCCTCACTGGAATGGGTATGCTAAGACATACCGACTGTGTCTGAAAAAATCCAGGTGATGTGTGAGTCACACCCCCAGTGTCAGATTTAATCTCTGTACCCCCTAACTGAGCCTCTGTTTGGCCACCATTATCATCAGAGCCACACTTGATTAAAATTGGGGCCACAACAACCAACTGTGTTCACATAGGTGACGTGTCCCAAATTTCCTTTCAGGCAGCCATATCCCCTTGGCCTCTCTCAAGTAGAAAGGCTCCATGCTGTCTCAGAGCTTGGATGATGACCTCATTCTCAGCATCACTGAAAGGGAGTGTTTCATGGATTAATAGGCTTAAGTGCCATTATCTTGTGACATAAAAACAGAGAAAGCTAAAACACATTAGTATCACATACATAATGTATTTATTCAGTCTGTGTACCCTTCTTCAACATAAAGCACTTCAAATACACTTCACATTTAGTACAACAGAATGGTAGGTGGCTCCCTATACTCCTCTTCCAGAGACAAATGAAGATTTGTACAAATGAAGGAATACTGCATAAGTAATGTATATGTTTTCAAGAGAATTATCAGACTTTCTACACATTTTCAGCAGAAAAGCACTTGAAAAACACTTCTCATTCTGTAAAACAGAATGGTAGCTGTCTTCCCTTCCACACACAAATGAATGTTTGTAAAATCCAAGGAATACTATATAAGTAATGTATATATGCTTTCCACAAAATAATCAGGCTGTCTACACATTTTCAACATAAAAGCACTTGAAACACACTTCTCATTTAGAACAACAGAATGGTAGGTTGCACCCCGACATACTCCAACAAAAATGTAAGGGTCTGTAAAAGCACCATTCTGTCAACATTCATATAGTAAAGACAAAAAGTTATGTAATTGATTAATGAATGACAATTATCATTGCTAAATAGATAAGAAATCAATTTATGAATGCCAGCCACTTTTCACTGTGCCCACCACTCATGTGGAGGTTGCCCTGATCCATCTTAGAAGCATAACACCAGTTACAAGTTCAGTTACATGTATATGACATTTCTCTCCAATACCTATGAAATTGCAAAAGCAAATGTTAAGAACGTAGTTGTGCAGAAAGTATAACCTATTTAGCTCGCAAATGTAAATGCCTACCAAAATTGCCTATGCCAACATTATAAAAAGTGTATACAGATAAAACTTCATTTTTATCATGGCTATATAAATACAGTTTTAACAGTTTACAAAATCTAAAATGTCCTTGAATAATAAAACTTCAACTACCCAAACATAGACTGGGAGCATTACTGTAGCTCCAACACCCTAGCCCAAAGGTTCCTAGAATTTATAAACTCAAATGCTATGGAACAGCTTGTTACCACTCCCACAAGAGGGGAAAACATACTGGACCTGATCATCACCAATATGGGGACTCTATGCTCCAGACCAGAAGTGTATCCCTCACTGGTAAGATCAGACCATAAACTAATCTCACTAGATATTCACATCCCGACCCCAGCCCCTGCCCAGTAAACCACAGTGAAAAACTTCTCTAAAGCAAATTTCACACTCCTCAAAACCAAGATGGAATCCTTCAAAGCCCCCGGGCCTGTGGAAAATATGGCCCAGACCGCAGAATCCTTTATAAACACATTCTATGAACACCTTCAGGAATGCATGGATCATGCAATCCCAAACAAAACCAAGACCCAATCCTCCAAAGGCAGGCATCCTGTCTGGTGGACCCCAGCCATAAACAAACTATACAATAGAAGGAGGAAGCTACTACATGATAGAGCAAAATTCCAAAAAGGGAAGGCATCTCTGATCAGTATTAGCAAAAAACTACGGGCACTCATAAAATTGTCTAAGGCCAGCTTCGAGAGAAAAATTGCACAGGACACTAAGGATAATCACAAGGCTTTCTTTGGTTATGTTAGGAACCTGGGTGGGAATTCCCAGATATGCTCAGAATTAGTCCAAAATGACAAAAAATACACCAAACCCACAGACATTGCCAACATCCTAGCTGACAGGTTCAGCGCAAATGTCTCCCCCCCTTCCCCACCAAAAGGGCAAATATCTATCCCAGCAGAGTGCTGCCCCCGTGACATCTCAGATGCTCAGGTAAGAGCTGCCCTCTCCAAAGCAAAAAACACAGCATCAATGGGACCAGACGGTGTCCCGGGCTGCGTCCTACATGAACTCCAAGAAGAACTAAACCCAAACATAAAACTATTGTTCAATCTCAGCCTTACTACAGGATATGTACCCAAAGAGTGGCATACAGCAACAGTGGTCCCTCTCCACAAAGGTGGTGCCTCAACGAATCCTGGAAACTATCGCCCCATAAGCCTGACTAGCTTGGTCTGCAAAGCTATGGAAAGGATCATCATGGACCTCATAAATTAAGATATTGGGGACCTACAGACACTGGATCCTACCCAGTTCGGCTTTGTTAAGGGCAGATCCTGCCTCTTAAACCTGGTTGATTTCTTTGAAACAGTTACCAAGGCCATTGACAAGGGGAAGGTGGTCCACACAGCCTACCTGGACCTCGCAAAAGCCTTTGATACAATACCCCACTCGGGCATTGTAGATAAGCTCACCAGCTTAAATATAAACCCCTATGTCACTAGATGGGTTGCAAACTGGCTCAAGGACAGAACCCACATGGTTAGAATTGCTGGAGCCATGTCAGACTCCAAACCAGTTACAAGTGGCGTCCCACAAGGCTCAGTCCTGGGACCTCTCTTGTTCGGTATATATTTCTCGGAGGTACAGGCCAACACGGAAGGACTGTGGCTGACCAAGTTCGCAGATGACTGCAATCTGGGCGCCATAATCGACTCTCCAGCTGACACAAGCATCCTACAAAAGGGCCTCATCGAAACAGACAACTGGTGCCAGAGCCATGGCCTCAAGCTAAATGCCAAAAAGTGTATAGTCATCCCCTTCGGCAAAAACAAAGTGCCCACAAATTACCACATAGATGGTAATCCATTAAGTATGGAAGAAGTAATTAGGGACCTGGGGGCCCAAGTTGATAGCAATCTCTCATTCGACAACCATGTGGCCAAAGTGGTTAGAAAATCATTTTATATAGCCCACCTAATCATGAAGGGATTCACATCTAGATCAGGGGGGGTCATTGTGTCTCTTTACTCATCCCTCATCAGGCCCATAATTGAGTACAATGCCCCTTTTGGGATGTACCTTACCAGACACCTGCAGCAACTGGAAAGACCCCAAAAGTACCTCACCAAGAGGATCAAAGGGCTCAAACAGATGCCATATGCTGCCCGGTTAAAGAAACTCCAGCTCTACTCAGTGGCATACCGCCTGCTCAGAGGCGATCTGTGCCTGACGTATAAAGCCATGTCCAAACCAGAATTAATGGACATGCTGCACCTCAGAAAATCCAAATCCCATCGAGCTACGCGCTCGAGAGACTTGAACCTCAGCACTAAAATAAATAGGACATGCTGGACGGACAGATTCATAACCCAGAGGCTCCCTTCACTCTGGAATAAAATCCCAGTCCAGGTTAGGCAGAGTCCCTCATTGACTCTCTTCAAGAGAAATCTTGATGAGTGGATGGGAGATCATAGATTTACTCTGGGTATCACTTCTGTGTCACTGTTAGACAGATGCACAGTATACTAACCTCGTAAAAGGGCATAGCAAAATTCATTTTACAATGGGTGGCGAAAGCCAAACACACTCTGGCTAGGCTTGTAAATGCCCTAGGGCAGATAACCTAGTATGAATCTATGAACCTATGAACCTATGAAAAGCATACCTTTTGCAAAATAAATGGCTTATCTGCAGAGAAATCACCATAAAAATACCATTCTTCTGTTTTGTCTGAATACACAAGTATCCTCACGTTCAGGTTCCCTAGCTACACGGTTAGCTTTGTATTGTGTAGATTCAGCCCTCTGAGCACTGTGAAGATGCACATGAGATGTAGACTCATTGGAATTGCTAAATACACAACTTTTAACTTTGTAAGATAGATGTAAACACAATGTAGGCTCTACAACATTATTAGGTGCTAACGGCTTGTTACTGTGAATGATTAATGTGGGTGAAGGAAAACACAACAATTCAGACACCCTTTAGTGAAATTACCATGCTGGAGGGACAGGTTCATAACCCAGAGACTGCCCATGCTTTGGAATAGAGTTCCCATGCATGTCAAGCAGAGCATCTCACTGGCCCTCTTCAAGAGAAATCTTGATGAGTGGATGGGAAATAGAAACTTCACCCCAGGGATCACTCCAGTGGCTCTACTTGATAGTGGCACTGGGAACTAACATTGGGTGGCATGATGCCAGGGCACTTCTATGGGCTAGGCTTCCAAATGCTCCAGGGCCATTAGCCAAGAACACGCATATGAACCTATGAACCTATAAGTGTGTCAGTGAGGATACACTTACACAGTGTGGAACTAACTTCAGTGAGCTTTTAAACAAAACACCACATGTATATTTTGTCTATAATAGCACAAATCTCCTTCCTTTGCCGAAAACTGTTGTTCACTGTTATGCATTTTTATCAGACCTTGAAAAAAATGATAGAAAATGCACTATAAACTGCATGTCTGACATTAAGGCAGATATAGGGGAAGAAAGGAAAAATCATATCTGTGGAAATGCATGCTTTCACTTTTTTACATAGGTTTTAATCCCACATTCTACAAATTACTTTTAACAGTATGTACATCCCCACAAAATATGTGCCAAGTCATCCCAATGATCCCTCCAAAGTCATTTAGCATTTCAGTGTTAAGCATTGAACAAAATGTGACCAGGTATAGCAGAACACGTCATAAATCATTGGCATTGTTGCATTATCCTTGCTGTTTCCTAAATTCCCTTCTGCTTTGTTTGGAAACATTGGGCAAAAGCAGTTGGCATGGTGGTGTGTATATCTACACACTGATTGTAAAACACAATATCATGCATTGCAGGAAAACACTTGTACTGTTGCTGGAGGACCATTGCAGACATGTCAGGAGATAGAAAGGATGGTGCCAAATTCAGGGCACAGAGGTGGGGTATGTTGGAGTCAAAAATATTTATTGCACACATCATGAAGTAATACAGCCATAGGCTTCTGGATGGGGACTAAACTGGGTCTCAGTTTAAGGCTGAGGCTTGGAACAGCCTAGCCAAGGCTTCTTCCAGAGCGACAAGCATATTACCCACTAGGGAGCAGAGCAGGCACCATTACAGTGACCTGAAACATCTCAAGCAGGCCTAGGCAACAAATGGATGGATGAGTTTAGAACTGCTGCCATCCCACAGCTGTGTAAGTATACAGGTAAATGTTATTGAAAGCTATAGATAACAAACACTGCAATGCATAATCCTTCCATGTCTCTTTTTCTCTCCTTCTTTATTTTACAGTTGCAAAGGAAATTTCAGTGAACAGGCAGGCACATGTTTAGAGACTGGATAGACTCAGAGAGGCAAGGGGTATGTATGCAGCACCGATTAACATGATTGTATTAAATATATTGGTATTCTATAGATTAGTGGTGACTCAAGCATACAGATCTTAACTGTAACTGCAAGCATGCATGCTTTCAGCTGCAGCTGTTGGTACACACTAACTACAGGAAGGGTGCCTGAATTGTGTTTTCCTTCACTCACACTAATCATTCCCAGTTGTAAGTCATTAGCACCTAACAATGGTGTATAGCCTACATTATGTTTACATTTACCTTAAAAGGTCAAAAGTTTGGTATTCAGCAATTCTAATGTACTCAGATTAGGTGGTTTTAATTCCACAAGTAACCTATACATCCACATTCAACAAATATCATTTTTAAATTGTAATTGCAGTAATATTCACTTTAATACTATATTGTTAAGTTAATCTGTAGCATCTTTAAATGAAAATGTGGAATATCTTCATACTCCAAGGATTATTTGTAACAATTTGCAATAATTTTTGGGATTAGGTAAGATGTATAGCTAATATAATAATATAAGTGTTTTTTATTGTAATAAAGCATGAATGTGACATATAATGGTTCTAATAATCTTTTTTTTGTCCCATCCCACTCCTTATCACTCTCTTTTTTAAATGGAAACATACCATTCTGATATCATACCTTTCTGCCAAAAAAGAGAGATAGGCCAACTTTTGTGGCTCACCCTGCCACCGCCCAAAGCAACACCCAGCACTTCTGGGATGCAACCTGACAGTACTACCTCCACAGCCCCTGCACTACCTACACCATCCACATTAGGTAGCATTACCCTGGTTGCTGGTGCATTGATACCCTCTAGGAGTATGGGAGGAGCTGGTTATTATGTTGCCCACCAGGAGCTGACAGAGGTGGTGCATGATGTCTAGAAACTGGTCTTGGTGCCTGCATCAGTCACCTGGAGAGGTTACTCATTAAAACAGAAAAGATACTCCCATTCCAGGTGGTCTCATAGGGAATTCAGGAAGGGGACAGTGATGACATTTCTGAGGGTGAGGAACAGATTCTCACTGTTCCCATGTTTGATGAGCATATGCCTCCCATTTTCCCCACCTTTTGTGTCCATCACCATCACTGTCTCTGTCTTGTTTGTCTGCACTTGCTTCTCACCTACCCTACCCACCTGACCCTCACATTCATATGTCCTTTACCCAACATTCCTTTCTTCTTGAAATAAAAAAAATGGGCACCAGTCCCACAAAAAATAGCTCTCCACTTCACATATGTGTGTTCTCAACATGCTTAATTTGGTACAGTTGGCTATACAACATTATTGTGTTGTCACCCATTTGTGTTGTGGTGACAGTCCAAATTCATCCAATTTTTCTATACATGTGCACATTACAGTGTTGAAGAAGTGGATATCTATGGTTCTTTCCTAATTTCCTCCTGCAAATTCCTTAACTGCTTCCACTTTGCTTTTCCCTCTGCTTTCCCCTGATTTCACCACTTTCCTTTCAACCCCATTTTCACATCTTTAATCTGGTCAAAAATATAATCATACACCATACACATGGTTAGAAATTACCCATAAAAAGCCTTCACTTTTTGTCCTCAGCGTTTGCTCAAAATTAATTTCCACGTACCAATGCAGAGTGGTGGTGAATGGCTCTATATGTGCTATATCAAATCCTGGTGAAACATTTACTCTGACAGTTTTTTAGACTGCTGAACATATCAAATTGCAACTTCCTATGTAGTGTTGACATAGATCATTTCACTGAAGATTTTTTTTTTGCCAGTAGCATCAAGGGTTCGATTCCAGATGCATTTCACATATTTTCTTAGTGTGCTGTTATATGTGTATGATATGTTTAATTATGAACATCTTAACATTTGTCACAGTTATGAGTTCTCATGGAGATGTATTGAACACTGGCCAAAAATGAGGTGGCATCTATCCCCACAATTATCACATATTTATCCAGCCTTGTTCTGCTTGTTATAAGCCTTGTCCCTCTCCTTACCTATCTTTTCCCCTGTGTCAGTCACTTCATGCAGCACTGCATGATAACTTAATAATGAGAACAGACCAAAAACATGTCCATGAATGTTCCATTAAACCAAACATTGCTATATGTATGTCCATCTCTCCTCGTATTCATTCATTCACTCCCACCCCTGTTTACAAATGTGTATCTATTAGATTGATGGATGTAAAGGTCATCTCATGTTTTTTAGATACTGAAAGGACTCTACTGATGGATAATTCTAACATGCTACCTTGATTCAATAGTTTATCAATGCTCCTATAGTGTACAAGGTTTAAAAATTTTCTGCTGGATTTTCTTTGTGTCATGCTCAGGTGATGGATGAAATATTCATCTAATGTAATGTGGAAACTGTCTTTACTGTGACAAAGCATAATGCACATATTATTCAGGATATTCAGCCATATACAAATAGTATATCTGCGGAGTCATAATAACCATTTATAAAGATGTACTACCCCTTATCATTTCTAGAAAGCTGTACATGCAATTAACTTGTGATTTGCAGTGAGGCCTGCAAAACAGATAATAGTTGTACAGCTGTAATGAGGTGGGCATTAGTGATAATATTTAGGGAAAGCACATGCAGTCCTAATCACATTTACTTAGCTAAGACCATTCTAACTTCATTTCTAAAAAAAGAGAATAACCTGGATTTGAACACTGGCTCAGTTGGGCTATGACCAGCAGCATATTATAACATCATAGGAGGTTACTAGGCTAATGGCCCTGGGG